>NC_137612.1:12440808-12548308 GCF_963280865.1 Gymnoscopelus braueri | reverse complement strand
ACCAGCGCCTCACGGTGTAAAAAGCAATGCGTAACCAGGACGCCAGGATTCTTCTCTTTTACTCTGCTTACAAATCCCTTGTATCGCCCGGTCATAGATGCAGCCCCATCAGTGCACACACTGACACAGCTTTCCCAGCTTAAGTTCCATTGCTCCAAATACTCCGATGTCACCCGGAAAACCTCCTCTCCTGTTGTTTTCCCAGGCAGTTGTTTGCAAAACAGATAATTCTCTCTGATGGCGTCTGTCCTGTCCTGAGGGAAACTTCGGAGGGAACCAGCTACTAGATGGTTCGATTAGTCTTTCGCCGCTATACCCAGGTCGGACCACCGATTTGCACGTCAGGACTGCTGCGGGCCTCCACCAGAGTTTCCTCTGGCATCGCCCTGCCCAGGCATAGTACACCATCTTTCGGGTCCTATCGCACGCGCTCATGCTCCACCTCCCCGACGGAGCGGGCGAGGCGGGCCGGTGGTGCGCCCGACGCCGGAGCGGCCGGGATCCCACCTAGGGCGGCGCGCGCCGCCCTTCACTTTCATTGCGCCACGGGGTTTCGAGCGAGCCCTCCGACTCGCGCGCGTGTTAGACTCCTTGGTCCGTGTTTCAAGACGGGTCTGGTGGATAGCCGACATCGTCGCCGACCCCTAGCGCCCGCTGTACGAGGGCCGGTCCCCGCCCGAGCGGCGCGACACGGTCAGGACGCACTGAGGACAGTCCGTCTAGGTCGACAGTCGCACCGGGGGCGAGGGGCCCCGTGCCCGGCCGCAGCCGGGCAGAACGCAGAGATACCTCAGTCCACGGCCCCGGGGGGAAACGGCAAAGTCGGGGCACGGGCGCTGTAAAGCTCAGGCGCGCGAGCAACCTGAGCCACCTTCGCCGCGAGCCCTTCCAGGCCGACTCAGAGCCGGTCGCGACGCACCGGCACGGAGAAAGTGCGCCCGGCGAGGGCACGGCAGCGCCCGGGGCGGGGTCCCCCTGAAAGGGAGATCCCCTGCCCCGGGCGGCCGGCCCGCCGCCGGGTTGAGTCCTCCGGGCAGACTGCGCGGACCCCACCAGTTTACCTCTTAACGGTTTCACGCCCTGTTGAACTCTCTCTTCAAAGTTCTTTTCAACTTTCCCTCACGGTACTTGTCCGCTATCGGTCTCATGCCGGTATTTAGCCTTAGATGGAGTTTACCACCAGCTTTGGGCTGCATTCGCAAACAACCCGACTCCGAGGAGACGTTGCCCCGGGGCGACGGGGGCCTCTACCGGCCTCACACCGTCCACGGGCTGAGCCTCTATCAGAAGGACTCAGGCCCCCGATCGACACCCGGTTGACAGCCGTCTCCTGTACGCCACATTTCCCGCGCCCACCGCGGGCGGGGATTCGGCGCTGGGCTCTTCCCTCTTCGCTCGCCGCTACTGGGGGAATCCTTGTTAGTTTATTTTCCTCCGCTTAGTAATATGCTTAAATTCAGCGGGTCGTCTCGTCTGATCTGAGGTCGTAAAGCAACGGGTTGCTGGTGGCGGCTCCCCCCGTGAGGGAGGAGGCTCGCCGAGACGCGGTGAGAAGACGGCCAGCCTCCCCAGGAACCGCACGCTCCGCGGTGGGTCGGCCGGAGTGCGACGGGCGCCAGCAGGCTGCTAGAGACACAAGGTCCACAGGCAGCCGCTCGGCACGCGCGGCTCAGAGCCGGCACCGACCTCCGCGGGCCCCGGGCTAGGGTGGCCGACCGGGGCCCACCCCGCGAACGGGGGGACTGACCGGCCGGCTCCCCGCGAGGCGCCGACTTGTTCCAGAACGTACCTATGGAGCTTGGCCGTCGCGAAGCCCGGGGCGAGGCTCCGTCTCGGGGCGGCCCGGGTGCCCGAGCGGGGCGCCCGGTGGTGGTGGCCGTGGGTCCCTCTCCCCCCTCCCCGCGAGGGGGGAGAGAACCATGAAATCGGAGGCCTCTTCCCAGCGGGCTTATGGGAACCATAACTGATTTAATGAGCCTTTCGCAGTTTCACTGTACAAGCCGTTTGTACTTAGACATGCATGGCTTAATCTTTGAGACAAGCATATGCTACTGGCAGGATCAACCAGGTAGGCCTCCTGTTCCGCCGCGGACGTCGCGCCCAGCTGAGGCGCGCGCCGTGGGGTTGCCGGTCCGCGGAGACCGCCCAGGCCCCCCGTGAGGAGGGCGGCGTCTCCCGGAGGCGCGCACTGCGTCGGTCACCACTTCTTCCGTTGCCCCTTAGCCGGACGAAAGCATGTTACAGGGGATTGGTGCCCGTGGCCCGTTACGTAGCTGTTTGGTCGGTCGCCGGAGTACGCGACGCAAGCAGGGTTTGAGAAACGGAGCTATCAATCTGTCAATCCTTTCCGTGTCCGGGCCGGGTGAGCTTCCCCGTGTTGAGTCAAATTAAGCCGCAGGCTCCACTCCTGGTGGTGCCCTTCCGTCAATTCCTTTAAGTTTCAGCTTTGCAACCATACTCCCCCCGGAACCCAAAGACTTTGGTTTCTCGGAGCGCGCCTGTGCGCCTGCGTGCGGATCTCCTCGCCGAGCCCCGCGATGGGGCTCGAGGCGAGGCCGGCAGCCGGGGCCCTCAGGCGGTCCGTGGCAAGGCAACTAGGGCAGACGGTGCGTCTCGGTCTCGCTAGGCCGGGGTCGGCCGCGGAGGAGTGCGGAGGACAGGCCACCGGGGCCTCTCCGCACGTGGTCCCTCCGCGCCTGGTCGGGCCCGCAGGCTGCAAGCAGCGTCCACGGAAGCACACGAGGTGCCGGCGGGGCCCTTGCAAGAGGCGGGCTACGAGTGCCTATCGGTCAGGGAAAAGTAGCGGGTTCCACGGCCCTTGCGGGCGGCATGGTTCCCGTGGATCACAGTGCATGACTAGAGTGGCCACCGTGGCCGACGGCGGGCCCTGCATTCGGGCAGGCCTGCCGTCCGTGTCCCCAGCGTCCGCACGCTGGTCCATATATCCGGGCTGGGAAAAGTTGAAGAAACTACCGGGAGAGAATTTCAAAGGAGGGGGCCATGGCAGTGCCCAGATCCTCGTGGGCTCCACGAGGACCTCCAGGGCGCCCGTCCGCCCGGCCGTGCCCGAGCGGAGGCCTCTCTCTTCCCATAAGCCCGCTGGGAAGAGGCCTCCGATTTCATGGTTCTCTCCCCCCTCGCGGGGAGGGGGGAGAGGGACCCACGGCCACCACCACCGGGCGCCCCGCTCGGGCACCCGGGCCGCCCCGAGACGGAGCCTCGCCCCGGGCTTCGCGACGGCCAAGCTCCATAGGTACGTTCTGGAACAAGTCGGCGCCTCGCCCGGGAGACTTTTTCACAGGAGGGAGGCAGAGACGAGCCATACGCCTCCTGGGCCACGGGGAGGGGACAGGGAGGTACAACGCGGAGATCCAGGAGGAGCGGGCCCGCGCCGCCACCCGAGACGGAGCCTCGCGCTGGGCATCGCGACGGCCAAGCTCCACAGGTACGGTCTGGAGCAAGTCGGCGTCTCGCCCGGGAGACTTTTTCAAAGGAGGGAGGCAGGCACGAGCCAGACGCCTCCTGGGTTACGGGCAGGTGACAGGGAGGTACGACGCGGAGATCCAGGACAAGGGACCCCTCGCGGCCCCGACACTGCCCCAGGACCGGGCCCCGGTTCCGGGCATGGTCTATAGCTACCCGCTGGCACCAGTGGCCACTTTCCCCCCACGCGAAATTTCACGCAGGGCAGAGGCCCTGAGCCCACAGCTTGCTGGGAGCTCTGGACTCTGAAGAAATCCTGGCTTTTTTCCGAATCCTCCAGGATTTGGGGCCTCTCGCGGCGCTGACAATGCCCCAAGACCATGCCCCGGTTCCGGGCATGGTCCATGGCTACCCGCTGGCACCAGTGGACACTTTCCCCCCACGCAAAATTTCACACAGGGGAGAGGCCAGAGCCCCAGACCTCACGGTGCCTGCAAACACAGTGCGATTTTCACACTTTTTCCCGGGTTTTTCGGCCGCAGTTTGCCCGGGCAGCCACCCAGGGACCCGGGGGGGGCACCGACGCGCGCGCACCCCCGGCCCGGATCCAACGAGCCCTCCGCCGGCGCCGGGCGACCCAGGGACAGGGAGGTACCGGACGTTTTGGCCCGAAAAAGCGCATATCGACAAGCCCGAAAAAAAATGAGTTTTCCGGCCGGGGGTCCTAAAGGGGGTCCCCGCGGACCTCTGGAGGCCATACAAACACTCAGCGCGATTTTTTATTTTTTTGGGAGAACCATGATTTTGGGGGTCTCCGCCGCCCCATCGCTACCCCAGGAAGGTGCCTCTTCCTGGGCATGGTCCCTACCTACGAGATGGTACAAGTGGCCACTCTCCACCCATTCGAAATTTCCAGCTGGGGACCTCTGGAGCCCATGCAGACACTTAGAAACTTTTTTCGATTTTTTTTTTGAGAACCAGGATTTTGGGCGCTCCGTGGCCCATCGCTGCCCCAGGAGGAGGCCTCTTCCTGGGCATGGTCCCTACCTACGAGATGGCACCAGTCGGCCCTTCTCCCTGGCTCTCCCTTTCACACAGGCCAGGGGCCAGGGAGCCCAGTCCCTCACAACACAGTGCCGGGTGCACACTCGCCCGCTCTACCCGCCCCGGGAGCCACCGTCCCTGGGTAGGAGGTGGTCCATGGACCCCCGATGGGGACCAGGGACCGGGGACGGTGCCGCCTTGTGGACGCCGGCGGTATTGCGCCCCAAGACAACAGCCTTTTACAGGCTTGTGGATCTGCTCTTTTTCCAGCCGTTTTGAGCCCAGATTCCGGCTGTCGGACCCGCGGGATGTCGGAATAGCGCCACGCACCCCTCTTAGCCAGCAGAGAGTACCCTCCCTTTGGAAACAGTCCACTGTTGTACCCGTAGCCAAGAACAGCAAACCTAAAACACTGAACGATTTCAGACCCATGGTGCTTACTTCCCTGGTCATGAAACAGTTCGAGAGGCTCATCAAGTCAGAGCTTGTGGCTAAAACTGAGAGCCTTCTAGACCCTTTTCAGTTTGCTTATAGGGAAAGCAGAGGTGTCCAGGACGCAACTGCCACTCTTCTCAACCTAGTTCTTAAGCATCTCGAGGGCAGTAAAAAGCATGCCAGGTTGCTTTTTGTTGATTTCTCTTCAGCGTTCAATACAATCCAGCCCCATGTTCTGGCTGAGAAACTATTGAACACCTTCAGGGTAGACCCATGCCTGGTGGGCTGGATCCTTGATTTCCTAACTAACAGATCCCAATGTGTAAGGGTGAATGAGACAATGTCTAGCCTTTTGTCCACTTCCACTGGTTCGCCACAGGGCTGTGTTCTTTCCGCTTTCTTGTTTATTTTGTACACGGATGACTGTCGCAGTAATCACGACAACCGTTTTATTATAAAATACGCGGATGACTCAGTCATTGTCAGCCTTCTAGACAATGACGAGGTCGGACATGGTCAGGTCACAGAGGACTTCTTGTCCTGCTGTAGTGACGCGTTCCTTGAATTGAACATCTCAAAAACAAAAGAGCTCTGTATTGACTTCAGACGTGGTCCCCATCCCACCCAGAACACTGATATCTGTGGCCAACCGGTGGAAATCGTACCCAGTTACAAATACCTGGGCACGATTATTGACAGCAAACTGAAATTTGATGTAAATACTGACATGCTGTGTAAGAAGGGACAGCAACGCCTTTTCTGCCTAAGGAAATTAGCCAGATTTAATGTTGACAGAGACTTGATGAAATTGTTTTACAGTGCCTATGTACACTCTGTTATCTCCTTCTCTATCATCTGTTGGTATGGTAACCTCGCCATTAAGGATAAAAATTATTTAGGAAGGATAGTGAAAACTGCCTCCAAAATCACTGGCATCCAACTGGAGAGCCTTGACCCCTTCTATAGCAGACAACTGCTCTTGAAGACCAGGTCCATTCGACAAGATAGTGCACACCCACTCGAGCCAGAGTACA
The DNA here is from genome assembly GCF_963280865.1 of Gymnoscopelus braueri. Classification (NCBI taxonomy): domain Eukaryota; kingdom Metazoa; phylum Chordata; class Actinopteri; order Myctophiformes; family Myctophidae; genus Gymnoscopelus; species Gymnoscopelus braueri. Next base: position 12,542,372 of record NC_137612.1, on the reverse strand, counting down.
GGCTGTTGCCATCGGGCCGTCGTCTGAGTGCCCCTGGTGTCAAAAACAATAGATTCAAGCACTCATTTGTTCCTGCCTCAATTCGGGCAATCAATGTTGCCAGGGACCGATAGAGGATAATGTTACTGATGGTGATGGAGATGATTAAACAAGCACTTTATGCAGGCACCTTATATTTCTGAATGTAGCCCTTTATTTATCTTACCTCTTGCACTTTACTGTGATGATGATGATGATGATGATGAAACAAGCACTTTATCTCTTTATCTCTTGCACTTTACTGTGATGATGATGGTGATGATGATGAAACAAGCACTTTATAATTCCTTTTTATCTCTTGTGATGATGATAATGATGATAATGAAACAAGCACTTTATCTCTTTATCTCTTGCACTTTACTGTGATGATGATGGTGATGATGATGAAACAAGCACTTTATGCCGGCACTTTATAACTCCTTTTTTATTTTACCTATGTTTTTATGCTATGGTGTTTCATGTCTGCTGTTGTCCTGTACTGTCTGTATGTTTTAAACCACTACTCTGGCTGTAAACCCAATTGCCCTTCTGGGACATTAATAAACTTGAACCTTGAACCTTGAACCTTGTGTCATAGTAAATACATACATAGAGTCATAGTAAATACATACATAGTGTCATAGTAAATACATACATAGTGTCATAGTGTCATAGTAAATACATACATAGTGTCATAGTAAATACATACATAGTGTCATAGTAAATACATGCATAGTGTCATAGTGTCATAGTAAATACATACAGTGTCATAGTAAATACATACATAGTGTCATAGTGTCATAGTAAATACATACATAGTGTCATAGTAAATACATACATAGTGTCATAGTGTCATAGTAAATACATACATAGTGTCATAGTAAATACATACATAGTGTCATAGTGTCATAGTAAATACATACATAGTGTCATAGTAAATACATACATAGTGTCATAGTAAATACATACATAGTGTCAAAGTGTCATAGTAAATACATACATAGTGTCATAGTGTCATAGTAAATACATACATAGTGTCATAGTAAATACATAAATAGTGTCATAGTAAATACATACATGGTGTCATAGTAAATACATACATAGTGTGTCATAGTAAATATATACATAATGTCATAGTAAATACATACATAGTGTCATAGTGTCATAGTAAATACATACATAGTGTCATAGTAAATACATACAGAGTGTCATAGTGTCATAGTAAATACATACATAGTGTCATAGTGTCATAGTAAATACATACATAGTGTCATAGTAAATCAGTGTCATACATATTCTGAAGAAAACCTGGAGACTGACACTGTGCTGGTGGACTTGACAGGAAGCAGCGTATTAACCTGCGGCCCCCACCTTCACTTAATGTGGGCCGCAGGTTAATATCGATATATTATTGATTTCAGCTGTTCCAATTCCAAACATGTAAACATGACCCGCTTTAATTACTTAAGTCTATATTATAGTAGCTTAATGACTAGTATTACAATTCTATTGTCTTTTTTATGTCCAATGTATTTGTATTTAAGTTCATAAAGTTAACATAAGTATAACTAAATGCATTTGAAATTAAATAAAACATATTTCAGGATTCCAATTCAAAAACGGCAACAAAAAAAAATCAGGATTCCAATGAAAAAATAGCAGACCTACAAGCTCAAAACGCGTCGCACTGCGACGCGACGCGCGTTGAGCTTGTAGATTGGCTATTTTTGCTACTTTTGTGTGACAGAATGGCGAAGAAAATATGGAGATAAGTAGGTGTGTCTGCCCGACACTATATGCAATGTGGCCATCTGGAGTGAGTGTGGAAATATAGTGGCCCTCTCCATCATCAACGTTGCATCACCCCTGCTGTAGTTTTTTGCAAAGAAGCCATCAATTGTTGAGATGGAATATGGAGTCAGAGTCAGGGGGTAGGACATTGATTGATTGAATACGTTATTTAGAAAGACATGGAAACAGTACATGGAAGTACAATTCACAATACAAGGTCCTCTAAACTGGATCGCTCATAAAAGCACAATGGCTTATTTAAAATGAGATCCCTGTGCACTCACATCATGATGACATTTAAGAAAACAGACAGATATACACTACTATACAGAACATCATACAATCAGCTTGCAGGTTACTGGTACAGTTTGGAATTGCAGCATCAGGTCAGAGATGCTAATTTGTGACCTTAGTAGCTGTGATTTGACGAAGATCTGAAAGATAAATCCACTTGTCGCATTATACTGGCTCACTTTCACCTTGTGTGCCCCATCAAGCTTCTGAATCAGCATTCGAAGTTCATGCCGATCTTTGCTGCAGTGAGGAACTCTTGGGAGCTTGATGAGCTTGTGCTAACTGGTGTTGAAGAGTTTACCTGTCGCCTCTATGGCTCTGGTCCTTGGGTGAAGCATGTGGATGAAGCATGAGAGATTAAGGTGAAGAAAATGTGTGGCTCAAGCCTCGAGCTTCGGCCAGGTCTCTCCATTGACCTCTCAACTTTTCCACCATGCAAGAGGGTCCTCTTTCAGCGATTCAAAAGAGTAAACTTCCGGCCTGGGCGGTTGGCGCACTCCCGATCCCGACGACCTTTGCTGTGTCCCCCCTCCCCATCTCTCTTCCCATTTACTGTCAGTCTACTGTTCCTATCAATAAAGGCAGAAAAACCCCCACAAAATATCTGAAAAAATATGCATCTGGAAGAGGGCTCATGAGAACAACCCAGAAATCTCATCACCTCTTGACCATGGATTTCATCTGAACGCAGAAAATGGCAGACTAGAGCCTCTATGGTTTGAAGGTGACGTTATCCCCAAAGCCCTCATTGATGTATTGTGTGAAGAGGAGACAGATGAGGATGACCTAGAAGAAAATATACACATATGAGGAGGAGGAGGAGGAGGAGGAGGAGGAGGAGGCGGCGGCAGATGAATATGATGATGATGCTTAAAGTAGTTCACAGTAGGGTATGTGGTGAATTTAAGGTGTAAAATTAGATGTGGCAAAACAGTTATTTTGTCACAAGTTGTTTTTTTCTTTTTATGCCAAATGATGAAAAATGTAAAGAAAAGAAAACAAGGACTTTGATGCCCCCCCTGTCCTTGACCTATTCTGTTGTTTCTCCCCTTGTCTATATTTACTATTTTAAATACTTGGTCTGTTGTTAAATTTGGATGCACATTGATTTGCTATATTGTATCTATAACTATTGATATGTATTGCAACAAGCTATATTGTGCATATCCAACATATTTTTATTTATTTTGAATACCATTTAAAAGCATTTGTTTTCCTGCTGTAGTATTCACTTTTCATATTTCAAACTTAAAATAACAGTATTAGCAGTAAATATGAACCTATTGTTAGATAGGCTTCTGGAAAGCTACTGACCATTTTCTCCAATTTGAGGTACAGTGCGAGAATTTTGGCTACAGAAAGAGTAATTTTCAAGATGCAAAGGTCATCTTGGGCTCAAATTGAAGCTTAGGGACATGGGAGGTTTTCTTTATACAAGTGAGGCTGTGATATTCACCATAAAGTGCTTGAAAATAATCATCTTTGTTGTTATTTGTCAAGCGGACAGTATTTTGTTTTTGTGTTTCTGGGGATGTTGTACAGTAGGTCATATTTAAAAATACAATGGTAGCCAGCCCCAAAATCTTAGTCTGCTACTTACCCCCTATGTGTCAGGATACTCCATGCCAAATTTCACACTTCCATGTCTATTTATGTCATTTTAGTGAATTCATATTCTGCACAACGCGTCACGTCGCGATGCGACGCGTTGTGAGCTTGTAGATCTGCTATTTTCAAACATTTTAGTACTTTTACTTTTGGTACTTTAAGTACATTTTGATACCAATACTTTTGTACTTTTACTCAAGTAAATTTTGAATTCCGGACTTTCACTTGTAACAGAGTACTTCTACATTGCAGTATTGATACTTTTACTTAAAGTAAAACATGTGTGTACTTTTTCCACCACTGACTGCACCCTGATTGAGCCTCACGCCCTAGGAATCAGGGGAGGGAGGGTTTAAAGGGAGGGTTTAAACCCTCCAATTGTCGGGTCAGCCTCCCTCTCTCACAAACACCCACCGACAAACACACACTCACACAGCTCTGCAATGTTTGGAAGTAAAAAGAGTGAACTAAACAACTTATAATGTAACGTTACTCGACATGAACGTTGAGCAGAGTTGTCAGTGTTTATCAGGGTGGTAAAAAAAAAGCTGCTAAAACAGTGTGACCGGACTGTCTGTGGAAACACAAAGAATTATCTCCAACCGACACAAACTGAGGTGAGTTTCTACAGTAGCCCTGAAACATGACTCATACCATGACAGTCATGGAACCACTATAGGTCAGTCAAACTTTATTGTCTAATGTTGTTTTGGAGCAGTGGTTCTCAAACATGTTTATGTCGAGGACCCCCAACATGTATATGTATTTGGCCACGGACCCAAAATGGGGGTCCGTATGTGGTACACAGTTACATAACATCACAATGACTCTTCTTTTCTTTTTTAGCAGTGGTGTTGTGAGCTTGTATATCGGCTATTTTCAAATAGAGGGCATTTATAGGGTTTAAGTGAAGTGTTTAACTTCACTTAGAGGAAGCCCAAATTAAGAAACAAGCCCAAAACAACTGCCTACAACCAACCAGTTATTCACAAGCAACTTTACAGGGAAAAAAAACAGGCCCAAAGTCGCTTATAATAAATAGACATGGCAACAGTGACAATTAACACCATCCCATAAGCTGAAGGGACAGGGGAGATTGTAATTGGTTAGTTAGTAAGTAGCCTATAGATCCCATATGCCAGGGGTCTTCATTGTTTTTTCAGCCTATAACTTTCTTTTATACTAACATCAGTGTTGCATACATTCATGTTTGTTTGTTTGTTTGTTTGTTTGTTTGTTTATTTGTTTGTTTACACACTATCTTTGACTTAGTGTATTTTCAGTTGTAACCAGTTACCAGTGGTGAAAAGTAACTAAGTACATTTACTCAAGTACTGTACTTAAGTGCAATTTGAGGTATTGTTTTACTTTCTTCAGTATTTACAATTTTCAATATTTTTTTCTACCCCACTACATCTCAGAGGAAAATATTGTACTTTTACTCCACTACAATTATATGAAAACTTTAGTTACTAGTTACTCTGTAGATTATGATTATTATTACAAAACACACTATCACTTCAGCCTATTTTGGCCATTAGAGAATAGCAGATCTACAAGCTCACAATGCGTCGCATCGTGATGTATTGTGAGCTTGTAGATCTGCTATTTTCTAAATATGTTTTAACTTGTGAAATGGGACAATCTGCACAATGAGCACTTTTACTTTTGGTACTTTATATAATATATTTTGATGCCGATACATTTGTACTTTTACTCAAGTACATATTTAGCAGTATTGACCTTTTTACTTAAAGGTAGGGTAAGTGATTTCTTTTTGTATATATTTTTTTTGTTAAAAAGGTTCAAGTACAATATTTTGATAGTAATCATTGCTACAGACAGAGCATTTGTTCGGTCACAGGGGTCTCTCCAGCTCTTTAGTAAACAGAATATAGTACATTTTCAGGTAGGTGACAACATTTGAGCCAATCAGGAGAGAGCACTGAAAATGCATTTTCTGTTTAATAAAGAGCTGGAGAGACATGGGAGACTCCTTTTATGGACAGGACACTCTATAGTAACGAGTACTATCAGAACATGGACCTATTTTGCAATTATTTGAATAATTGCAAATCACTTACCCTACCTTTAAGTAAAACATTTCAGTACTTTTTCCACCACTGCCAGTTAAGCCTCCATACCTACTGCAGTAAACTTGACATTTGGCTCTGTACTTGGTCTGCTCTTCTTCTCTCAACACCAGATCTCTTTGCTGAAAGTAGTGCTACCACCCCGGTCTTGGTAACACATGCCAGGTTCGGTTCCAACAGAACCCTCCTGTCATCACCAGAGAACCTCAAGCACTCCGAACTCACCGAGAGTGCATGCAGGTCACTAACCCTCTTGGCCGTAGACAGGGCCAAGAGAAGGATAGTTTTAGAACTCACTATTTTCAGGCTCGCAGTCTCGAGAGGCTCAAAAGGAGAGAGGCAAAGTGCCTTAGCACCACCGCCAAATCCCAGGCCGGAAACAGAGGCCTGTTAGTCGGCCTGGCCCGTCTGGCGCCGCCCATAAAATGTCGCACCCTGTGATGTTTGCCAACCGTCCCGACATCGAGACCCTCGTGGCAGGCGGAAATGGCCCCCAGGTACACCTTGGCCGCCGAGAAAGCCAAGCCCCGATTTAACCAGCTTTGCAGGAAAATAAGAATGCTGCGCACCGGAGCCCGAAAAGCCACCACCAATGGTGACTGTTCCCGGCATCATGACACAAAAATATTCCATTTAATGTCATAGGCAGCCCTCGTAGATCCGGCCCTGGCCCCCTGAATGGTAGCTACCACATCAGGGGGCAAACCACACAAGTCTACGTTGGCCGTCTCACGGGCCAGACCCACAGGTCTAGGTCCCGGGGGCTGGGGTGCTTGATCTCGTTCCCTGCTTGTCGCAGCAGGTCCTCGATCGGAGGGAGGCGCCACGGCTCTGCGTAAAGGAGAGGAGTTATCACCGATCTCCAAACGCCTCATGCTGGAGTCACCAGCAGTACAGACAGACCCTGAAGTCTGACCCTCTCTAACGTCGGGCGGATCAGCTCCAGCGGCGGGAATGCGTCCAGCAGTTCCCTCGGCCAGTTGTGAGCCAAAGCATCCAGCCCCAACGAGAAGTCCGTCGCCTTCACTGAGAAAAAGCGAGAGCACGCGTTCTCTGCTGAGGCAAACAAATCGACCCGTGACCGGCCTAACCTGGTCCAAATCATGTCCGCCATTTTCGGATTGAGTGACCAATACGTGTACCCAATCTGCCCCTGGACAGTAGATCTGCCCCGCTGTTCAGGAGGCCTGGGACATGGACCGCCCGGATCGACAGCATGCGCGAGTCGCACCACAGTGTCAGCTCGCGTGCCAGGTTGTCCAACACTCGGGAGCCTAAGCCTCCCTGCTTGTTTACGTAGCACATGGTCAATGGCCCCGATTCATAACGAGGGTCGTATATATGGGGTAAATAAAGTTCGTAAAGGCCGGTCGTATTTTGGTAGTCACAAACGGACGTGCAATTCCCAAAGGGGTTCGTATATCACAGAGACGTGCGTATGACCAGGTGTAGGAGCTGATTAATGTCGAAGTCTGCATCCAACAGCATCCAACTTTAACGTCACTTTACGGCACAGTGTTGCCATGTCCGCTTATTATAAGCGAATTTGCGCTTATTTTTCTGTAAAGTTGCTTGTAAATATTGGTATCAGTGGGGTGCGTTTTTTTTGGCTTGTTTCTAAAGTGTAGTTGGTTATTTGGGCTTGCTTCACAATTGTTCAATTGTTTTAACCGGTGGTTCTCAAATATTTTTATGTCATGGACCCCCAAGTTAATATGTAAGCTAATTTATCCCTATAAGCCCCATCTGAAAAAAAATTGTGCCAGCTGGAGGCAGATTTGTGTTGTTAGAATGTTTAAAAAATCTTCCAAATATTCCACATTTTATTACAAGATTTGTTTTTTAATATAGCAGATCTACAAGCTCACAAAGGTTTAATTAAAGTGCTTATAATGGCCTAAGTGCCAGTTGCTTCTTTTGGGCTTATTTTCATAGACCTGGTTGCTTATTTCTCTCACAAAATCTGGCAACACCGGAGTTTAACTTCTCGTCCAGACTTACAGCTGTCGGCCCGGCCGCAATGCCTTGACACTGACAGAGAACTTGAACACCATTCTGATCTGTCTGAAAGCGAGTCCCACTATTGCACGATGGATCAGCTGAACGTTATGTGTAATGTTTACAAGGTTTAACCCCGCCAGCAAATAATAGACTAATAACCTGGAAAGGATATAACATTGCTCACGTTTACTAGGTAAAAAGTAGCCCTAGAATGTCTGTGATCTTACATACATTTCAAGTATTCCAAATACACAGTCATAGATCTCTCTCGGTCCCCCACTGTGTAGTGCCCATCTGCGCGGCCATAAAAGTGCTCTAAACTCCGTCTGTACTCACCCAATAATTAATTCCTAAGACGTGGAGTCATATTTTGTCCTCTAGTTTCATATCCATGTGAAAGTTCTGCCAGAAAACGTGTGTTTAGTCAAATATCTCCACTTTTTCACGAGCTGCACACGGACGAGTTCTGTGCGACGCGAGGGGCCAGGAATGATTGCAGCACTGAATATACGTAACTTCCATAAGGACGCACAAATGTTTGGGACACACAATTGACAGGTGCTTGTGATTGGTGCGGGGTAATGAATCATCACCTGCCAATAAGATGCTGTCCACCGGTCGCCCTGACGCACCGTGCGTAATAACGTCGCGGTTGTCAGCATGCGAAACCTGAATTTTGTTAGAAATATGTAGAGACCCCTCAGATCCAGGATGGGTCGTATATCCCCCCCCTTTTTCTTGACTAGAACATTTTTCGAGTAGAAAAACCCAGTCGTATCTGGTCGGGAGAAAAATCTCTAATTGCGCCTTTTCTTAGGAGGGAGAGAACCTCCCCTCGTAAGGTTAACGCCGCTCATGATTTGTGTGCATGGGGTTCTCATCTTAAACAAGCTTAGTGCTTAATGAGAGTACCAGTTTAGTAGAACTTGTATTGTGAATTTGTACTTCCATGTACTATTAAGTACTGTCATGTACTATTCTCATGTCTTACTAAATAAACTACATCAATCAATCAATCAATCCGCCCCTCGCCTGTGAAAACAACACCTTGTCTGACATGGGGGGTTTTGCGGAGAATCGCATCTTGTAACCCTTCTGTATGGTGCGAAGCACCCAAGGCGACGGGTGAAAAGCTTTCCATTGCGCCAAGCAGCGAGCTAGAGGGTGGGGGAGGAGTGCTGCTGTCACCTGCCCTACAGACCGGCCGGTCGTTGTCATGGAAACCAGTGACGTGACCGATCGCTCCGGTGGGACCATACGTGAGGTGCCACTAGAGACGGTATAGGCGTTAAATGACTGACTGGGAGATTCAAGGAAGTCACGTGACCCCGCACGCGATGCCTCCCTGACGTCAACCTCCGGCCTGGATGGTTTGTAGTCATTGTAGTCATTCTGTCTACCTTCCGTGCGGCCATTTTGTGGAAACCTCTCACTAAAATGGCGTTTTGGCGCCCTCTCTCGGATGGGAGGATTGGGAGGCAAAAATGGCGTGACCTCTGTAGCAAGGTGCAAAGGCGCCCTCTGGCGGACAGGGGTGATACCGAAATTATTACCTGCATTGGTGATTTTTGCATTGGTGTAGAAACACTCAGTAGGTTTGTCCCACAAGTGTTCGGAAAACCGATAAACGGGTTTACCGAGCACTGTGGGCTCATAGGGGGACCACGAGAACAGGAGGTCGCCAAGTAGGTGGCTCCCGTTCTCCCTGGTCCACATGCAGGGTTGGAACAAGACAAGGTTTTGTAACTTGCGGTCTGGACAGGTTGTAAACATCTTGCCTACCTGCCGTGCGGCCATCTTGTGAAAACCTCTCACTAAAGTGGCGTTTTGGCGCCCTCTCTCGGATGGGAGAATTGGCAGACAAAAACGGCGTTGCAAAGTGTGGTATCAGTAATGACATAATGGCACAATGACAAGTAATATAACAATATATTGACATAGTGACAGGCATTCTATGTTGTATACCAACAGTATATGGAAAACCGAGAGCCGTTTTTCCAAATACTCTTGGGCTTAATTACGTGTAAAAGACATATTGGTACAATGACACGCATTATATAACAATATATTGACACAGTGATGGCATAAGTATTATCCAGCAGTGTTTGGAAGGCCTAGTACCGGCCCATTTCTTAGCATGTGGACTTATTTCAACAGGGTTTGAAAAATGCAAGGTTTGGTTCTTTGTAACAAATTTATTGGCACAAAAAAACAGGCATTATATATTGTACCAACCACAAGAATGTGCAAAAATACCCTCATTTTCCTTGGTTGCAGAGGGGTTGTCCCTGACCCTAACCTCTGAGTCCAGTGAGGGTCACTGTCTTTTCCCCAACGTCAACGGGGGGATCCGCTCCCACCCACTCTGACCTAGCAGACCTGGGTGGGACGGTTGGCAATGCTGTGTCTACTCCTAGTCTGTAGACACTTGGAGGAACAGGGTGGTCAACGTCGCGTACCCCGCCCAAGAGGGGATCGGGTGGCGTCGCTACCCTTCTGAATAATGCAAGGTGTGGCAGGTGTAACAAACATGTAGGCACAATGACAAGCATTATGTAACCTCATATCAACACGATGATAAGCATTATGTGTTGTATTCCAACAGTATTTGGGAAACCGAGTACCGGTCCTTCTCCAAGTACCTTTGATGTTAACTTAGCAGGGCTTGAATAATGCAAGATGTGGCAAGTGTAACAAACATGTTGGCACAATGACAAGCACTACATAACAACATATCAACACGGTGAAAAGCATTATGTGTTGTATTCCAACAGTATTTGGAAAACCGAGTACCGGTCCTTCTCCAGGTACCTTTGGTCTTAACTTGATAGGGCTTGAATAAAGCAAGATGTGGCAAGTGTAACAAACATGTTGGCACAATGACAAGCACTACATAACCACACATCAACATGGCAAAAAACATTATGTGTTGTATTCCAACAGTATCTGGAAAACCGAGTACCGGCCCTTTTCAAGTACCTTTGGGCTTACCTTGAATCAAGCAAGGTGTGGCAAGTGTAACAACCATATTCGCACAATGACCAGCATTATATAACAATATATTGAAGTGTTGTGCCGGTGGAAGCAGCCCGTCCCGGGCTACGCATGGCGACGTCCGAGGAGTCCTGAGCAGATGGGAGCTCCTCATCGTCGTATTCCTCCTTGTAGTAATCGCCCTCCTCGTTGTGGTCCCCCTCCATGTAGTAGTGGTCGTCCTCCAGCTGGAGGTTGCCGCTGAGGAACGGTTGGGGGGAAGAGGTGGGCTAGCCTGGTGCTGTGGGAGCTGAGGTCCAGCTACGAGGACAGCGGCAGCCGCTGCGTGATCAACACGGCCCTGTGTAAAGCTAGTACTGACTGCTACGGGGCCTGGTGTGGTTTGGGAGAGTACCGTGGACCCCGCCGAGTGCTGCGAACGGGGAGCGACCCCGCTAGCAGCAGCCGAGGACGGTTTCGGGATGCGGGAGGGTTTCGGGGGAATCGAGCGATTAACGCCAGTGTCTCCTAAACTACCGGCACAGGCCGTGGCCTGGCCATATCTGTAACGAAGCAGCCTCACCGAGTACCGGGCGCATGCTTCGCAGAAAGACTCGGGGTCGGAGAGCGCGTCGAAAGCGTGCGTGACACCGAGACATCCAACACCTATCGAGTGTGCGTCGTCTCCGTCGATATTGGCAGAGCAGTCGGGTAGGCCGCACTGTCTAGCCGGCAGAGGGCCCAGGGTGTACGGGGTGCCTCTGGGGGCTTTCATCGGAGCGGTCATCGTGGGACAAAGAGAGCGACAAAGTTAGGCTAACAGCCCTATTCGGGGAGTTAGCTAAGCGGGAAAGGGGGGTTAGCGCTGTGGAAGTAGCCAAACAGCTAAGCTAGTAACAGCTAGCGGCTAGGCTAAGAAACAGCTAAGGGCTAACGCTGGCTCACAAAAAGGCTAGGCTAACAGCTCTATTCGGGGGGTTAGCTCAGCAAAACAAAGGGCGGTTAGCGCTGTGGAGGTAGCCAAACAGCTAAGCTAGTAGCAGCTAGCGGCTAGGCTAAGAAGCAGCTAAAGGCTAACGCCGGCTCACCACAAGGTAGATTAAAGTTAGTTTACTGGAGTTTAGTTGAACGAGAAAACCCGTGGGTGACTTATCCTAGCCTCCGCTTTTAGGGCTAAAGCTGGTTTCTCACTTTGGGTCCTGAAGAGTAGAGTAATCGTTGATAAAGGTTGAATTCAGTTTTTAACAAGCGTGTAGCCGTGTTATCATCTGCGAACAGAGGAACTGAAAGAGGAAGTTGACGTCACGGCCGGTGCCTCTTATGCCCTCTGGTGGAGGGGAGGGCTGACCGGTCACGTGACATACCCTCTAGCCCATGGAATGGGCCCCGGGAGCGTATTGTGTAGCTCTGTACTCATCGCCAGATGGCGCTGTTTCCCATAGGGAGTGTCTCACTCCCAAAACGAAGAAGAACCACTGATATAGTCAATAAACAACAAGGTAAAAAGTCACATAAGAGATACCAGGTAAACAATGAACCTATATAGCATCTGTCTGAACAACATGAAACACACACACACACACACACACACACACACACACACACACACACACACACACACATACACACATACACAGGATTACGAACTACACAATGTTTGACGTGTTTTGATTGACGTTGATTGATTGATTGATTGATTGATTGAATACTTTATTAACAGTTTGTCATTTCTACAGAGGTACGTTTACAATGACTGTTAAAAGGATAACACAAAAAGCCCTAGGGGCTTGTTTCCATTGTGGTCCTGTGTATTCAATTCATTAAGAGATTTAATGACATACAATACAATAAACAAGACATAATCAACACCAGTAGCAATGAATGTATAGGCCTATGTACAGTAAACATGGGGTCTTGGGGCACCATGTCTACACATTGCAGACAGGTGCTCTTTTATGGCATTTTACCCCATGTTTGTGCCGAATCTGGGTTGAGCGAGATCAGTGGAGCTCCCTTTCATAACGTATCCATAGATCAGATGATCGGTCATTGGTTGATCGGCTTAGTTACCTTTTCACAATAAGAGTCTTATAAAAAAAACGTAATTCATAAAAAACGATGAAAATGTTAAAAAAAATCTTTTGCTGATTTCAAAAACTGTGACCGTGCTTGTGGACGACCAGAAGTGATCGGTGTGCATGCATAAGTTCATATTTCCTACATACCTACTGTTAGTTTGTTTTTTATTTTATAAAAAAAATACAATGAAAAACAAACAGGATGAGTTGCTCCTGTTGGTGTGGTTTCTCCAGGAGCTTCTAGTTCTCCATGAAGAGACGTTTGTTCTCCTCAGATTCATTCTGCAGTTTCTGCTGCATCATCACCTGTTCTCCTGACTGACACCTGATGGAGACACACAGAGACATGACATGATATGAGAGGGACGTGCGTGCGTGGGTGCGTGGGTGCGTGCGTGCGTGCGTGCGTGCGTGCGTGCGTGTTCTCACCAGTGTGTTCATCTCCATGAGTTCCTTCTCTTTCTGCTGCAGCTTCACCTTCAGACTCTCCACCTGCTGCTCCAACTACAACATATGAGAGAAAGAAAGAAAGAAAGAAAGAAAGAAAGAAAGAAAGAAAGAGAGTAAGTGAGTAAGTTAATATTGTTTCAGGAAAAGTACTGGCTCAGTTTTAGTGAGCCCTCATGTTGTGACCAGCAGAGGGCAGTCATAGACAGCCAGTGTTCAGTGATGTGAATGTTTCTAGTGACAGATGACACACAAACACTCTTTATTTGACTTTGGTCCAATTTCATACAAACTCTTGTAGTATCATCTAACTAAGCAGTGTTTGATATAAAACTACAGGTGTATTGTGTGTTCATTTACCAGACTCTTCTCCTCTTTCTCTGCTTTCAGCTGTTCAATAAAGGCCTCCCTCTCTGATAGAAGCATGTGTTCCTGTTTGGAGGGATGAAAATAATACAAATTTAAAAAAGCAATATCTCTGGAACGCCTGGTTGAAATGTCATAACATCTGGCAAAAATGTGCACTTGAACTCTAGGATGAACTAATTACAATGTGGGGTTCAAATGTGAAAGGTCAAGATAACTGTGAACAGTTTTGATTGAATTGAATTGATTCAAGTCTTCACTGATAGAGGCCCTGGAAAATGAGATGCTGCATGTCAATGGGCTTTCCTTTCAATACATTCTAACACATTATGACTATTACATACATGAATGTACATCAATCTTGCTGGTGGACACAACCAGATAAGAATAACGTATTTATCCATTTGGTAAATTGTCAATCACATTAGCATATTTGCATTTCCACCAGAATAGATGAGTGTGATTGTTATCAAACCATAGTTTCATCTCCGTCTATCACAGTCTTAGCATCATCCTCTGTCTTGCTGGGAGCTTCACTCATGGTACCACGTCCTGAAGAGGACACTATTGGTCCAGAAGGTATCTTCAGCAGCCAATCAGAGACCTTGCCAGGTGACAGGCGGTATGAACTTCCTGTTTCAGAAGGTGTTCCACCGCTCACTGTAACACAAGGCACAGCAAGATCTTTACATTTATTCATTAATTAAGTAATGTAACATTAATTAATTAATTAATTAATTATTATTATTATTATCATAATCATCATCATCATAACAATGCACAATTGCATACTTAAATATTAACAAGAAATACAGTTCATGCACTGTTACTGAAAGAACTTCTATTAAAGTCTAGGTAATTTTTTTTGTTATCTGAAATCTTTAGAACAGTGATTCTCAAACATTTGTAATTTCAAAGACTCCCAGAGTGTACAAATGGAACAGAATGGTCCCTTTTGTTCCATGTGTACACTCTCAGAGTCACAGTCCTGTAAGGGTCCATTTGGTTCCTAACTTTTCCGGTTCAATCATTTAGCTGTGGACCCCCTGGAACCACCTCAAGGACCCCACTTTGAGAACCATTGCTTTAGAAAAATCTGTTATCAGATCAAATCTAATGACTCACTGCTTGGAGGCATATGGGCTATGTCTATGCTGTTCCTTCTCCTCCTGACAGCTGGCAGGGTTGGTTCTTCTGGCTCCTTCACCGCAAACTTCAACACCCTGTCTATCATCTCCTCCTCTCTCCTCCTCCATTGCTCCTCTTTGTCTCTTAATGCCAGGTTCTTATCCAGTCTTTCAGACAGAGTCATCTGTCTTGTCTCACGTTCCACCCTGAAGTGTCCTCTGTTCCTCGTCACCATGTCTTCTAGTTTCTCCATCAGCTCTGTCACTTCTGAAATGTCCCTTTTGAAGAAGTCTAGAACATGGTACCTGTAGCCACATTTATCCAGGATCCACCTCAGAGGTTCTCCTTCAGACTCTATGTACTCCTCAACACGTCTCCCTCCCAGCCACCATCCCCATGTGAACAGAACCAGAGTGTGTCTCCAGACTCTTTCCCCCAGCAGCTCCATTTGTTCCTCCACTGATCTCCTGTCAGCTTCAGAGAAACTGGACCTGACATCAACAGTCACCAGGACAGCGTGGGGTCCAGGAGAACACAGAGTCACACCGTGTAGAAGGACGTCTTTGATCTTCTGTGATGGAGGTGTAGTCGACCAGTCTGGACAGTTCACCACACTCACTTTTCTGTCAGCAACTCGTCTCTGTTGTCTGACACATTGTGTCAGTTTAGTCTGGGTTTTAAACTCCTGGAATATGAGGTTTACTGTATGTTAGTATGTGTCATAATAATCAATACATTTGATTTAGGAGTTAAAAAAAAAAAAAACTTAATTAAGTTCATTTAAATAATTCCGTCCCTATATTGAAGAGTTCCACCTCAAGCTTGACAGAAATGAACACATTGGTTTATTATTCTCCATAACTTTTCTAACAGTGCCACTACAAATTAAACAGTAATGAACTATATGGAATCATTCAACAAAAATATACCTGGATGTGGTAAATACTTATTCAGTAAAGTGCTACTATATGGAAGTATGCAGAACATCAAACTGAACTGTGACAGTTTGCTAAAACAGATCCAAGTGAAATGTGAAAATAAAACAGAATGAAAGATTACAGACAGGATGAAAATCATGTGTTAGATTGTGTGTTAATCTGTCAATCAGTTTTTAACCACTGCATGTAAATCAAACGGGCTAAGGATAAAGACAGTTACCATGGTGATGTGACGGACAACACATCACTCATCATCTAATGCAATATAATTATGATTGGCACACCTGAGTGCAATCATGACTGAGTCAGAGACCAGCAGAGCTTCATTCAATGAGCAGCCCAGACAACCGGGCCAGAGCTGTGCATTTGAAAAAAGAAATCAGTGTTTTGTGTGCGTGCATGATGCAGGGAACTACGTTTATTTTAATGTGACAAAGTTTGTTTCCTTTACAATTAACAAATGTGAATGATGTTTGGTTAAATGAGTGTTTTACTGTAGCCTGTTATGTTAGTGATTTGAAGTGCAGCTTAATTCCATAATGTGCCTGTTATTTATTGATGCTTGTGATGTATGAATCTATGTTGACTGTATTTATTGTGTAAAATTCCAAATCTGTGTTTATTTCATTTGTGTAAAGTAAAGTTAATGAGGTACATGTGCCAGGTGTTGCAGATCTATAGCTAATTAGTGCTCCTTTTCCATTTGAAGAATGTCACTGTGATTATTTCCTAGTATTCTACATGATTGTAAACTGTAATTTGTGTCATTTTATTGTCTTTATATTTCTCTGTATTAGATACCACACACACACAAACGCTGCATTCCTTGTACCATGTGCTTCATCAGTAAAGCCTCCTAAACGAATGCTCTGACAGGAGTCTATTCTTTCATACGTGATTAAAAACCATTGTTGCACCGAGGTCCCATCCTCACACAGTGGTTCTCAAACCTTTTCATGTCAAGTTTGTATTTGGCCACGAACCCCCATCTGAAAATATTGTTCCAGGGACCCATACAAGACAATTGCAGATCTACACGCTCAGAACATGTTGCAATGTGACGCTTGTAGATTGGCTATAGCCAATGTATATAGGATTAAATTGGCTCAACTGATTTTGATGCTAGCTTTGCTGGGGACCCCTTGGAACCTCCTCAAGGACCCCCAGGGGTCCCCGGGCCCCACTTTGAGAACCACTGCTCTAATGACAGAACATTCTGTATTGATCACTGACCATTTATTAGTCACATGATTGTCAATCATTAATGACAGCACATACTGTCACATTATCATCAGACAACATTATATTTGATGTGTGTTTACTTCTTTCCATTTCATGTATTTACTCACCTTCCAGTAAGTGAATGTAAACACATAGTCCTGCAGTATAAAGTTTCCAGCTCTGCTCCTTCCATTCTGCTCTCCTCCAACCAACATCAGCCTGACATCTGGAACACTCTGATGTTCTCCTGGAACAAACTCTACATTAGTTCACTGAACACTGATGTGACTGTTTATTATTATATACAGTAGATACAGTACAATGAACACTGATGTGACTGTTTATCATTATATAGAGTAAATACAGTACAATGAACACTGTTTAGGACCTGGATTCACATTCAGCTTTATTAATTATTATTTATAAAACATTCTGACTGAACTAATGTATCACTCAGGATACACAGAATGTTACCATGAGATCAGTTATGTAAATGTGTTGAACATTAATAAACAGATCTCTGAATATGTCATTCCATCAGCATAATGTCTCATATAGAACATGTCATTGTTCTAAATGATGTCCTGTGGAATCTTTTATGTTCAAAATCATTCCTTTTTAATAATCATTTTAAAACATTTTAAAATAGTGAAAATAGCCGATCTACAAGCTCACAACGTTTCGCGATGCGTTGTGAGCTTTTAGATCGGGTATTTTCAATACTTTTGTGCAACACTCTTGTATGATGAAGTACACCATTCATTTATGAAAAAGAGTTGGAATATGAAGGTATAAGGTCTCTGCCTGACAGCAATCATATGAAGATTTAATATGAAAATAATAAGTAATTAATTTAATTATATAACAAAATATTTATAAAACCCACAGACAGACCTAATCACTTTCACTTTTACTTAAAAAAAGAAATCTAGAATAGAAGATCTACAAGTTTGTAGTGAGACTTTTGTGTGAGACTAAAGTAGGGCATTGTTTTATGAACAAAAAATACATAAAATGTTGAAATAAGGAGATACAAGGTTTCTGCCTGACAGCAACAATATGAACAATGCTAAGAATATAAAAGTCCCTCTAGCGGCCCCTAGAGGCCGTTGTACTCCTTACACCCAAGGACTGTAAATGAAGGCCAACATATACTAAAGTAAAGGTCATGGGGTCACACAAATCTATAGGGTTCATCCAGGAATCTGTCTATTAGTTTATGAGATATTTAATGTGTCTATTAGTTTATGAGATATTTAATGTGTCTATTAGTTTATGAGATATTTAATGTGCAAAATTGACATTTTGGCTTGAGGGTTGCTCCAGAGAAAAGGTCATGGGGTCACTAATAGGGGGCATCCTCTGAGGGGCATGAATGTTCTCAGCAACTTACATGATAAAACACCCATTAGATATAAATACATGAATATAAGGAAATCACTGCCACACTCACCTTCAAACAGAGCTTTCAGAGCAGCTCTCTGTCTGTGTGTCCTGGTCATGAATGTCTGGACGTGTTCCTCTATGTTCCTCTTCCTCTCTGACAACTTCTCTGAAACATCTCCATCATCTTCATGGTGTCCACCTCTGTTTCCTGACACCATCTCCTCTATCTTCACGAGCAGCTCTGTGACCTGAGTGTCATCTCTCTTCTGATTGTTGAAGACATGATACCTGTTCCCACATTTGGCAACAAGCCAGCGGAGGTCTTCCCCTTCAGCCTCAATGTGCTGCTCAATGCTTCTGTCTCCCAGCAGGTCTCCGTAGGTGAACAGTACCATAGCGTGACTCCAGAGTCTCTGTGGCAGCAGTGTCATGTGTTCCTCTACTGCTACTCTCTGTGCTTTGGTGAATGCTGCATAAAGAGGAACCATCAGAAGAGCAGCATGTGGTCCAGTAGGACAGAGACACACAATGTTCTGGATCTCCAGTTTGTCCATCTCTGAGGTGTCCTGTAGTGGACTGTTGTAGAACCAGCCTGGTGAGTCCACCACTCTCACATGTCTCCCTGCTACTTCACCCTGTCTCACCTCACACTGCACTGACCTCTGACTAGCTTTAAAAACACTTCCTCCCAGAATGGTGTTTCCTGCTGATGTCTTCCCAGACCCAAACGATCCCATCAACAGAATCCTGAGGTCAGGCAGTCCTGTCAGAGAAAACATTGTTTAAGGCCTTGGTTCTCAAAGTGTGGTCCGGTGACCCCCGGGGGTCCTTGGAGGGATACCAGGGGGTCCCCAGCAAAATTAGTTAATATAATGTCATAATCGTTTTAACCACTTTAACCATACTTTCTAGTTTGGCTATTCAAAAATAGCAGATCTACAAGCTCATAGCGCGGCACCAAGTGCCGCACTATGAGCTTGTAGATCAGCTATTTTTTTTTAATCGTGAAAACTTGTGCAAATCTTTGAATATACTGTATATATATTTTTAAAGCGAACATTTTTAACTCAAATCTTTGCTTCTGGGGGTCCCTGGAACACAATATTTTGAGATGGGGGTCCGCAGCCAAATATTTATCATTTTGGGGGTCCTTGACATGAAAAGGTTTGAGAACCACAGGTTTAAGTAACAAAGCTACAATGTCCATACTGTATACTGTGCGTGCGTGCGTGCGTGTGCGAGTATACAAATGATCAATAAAATGTATCAAAATGAAATACACTGAAAGGTAACCTGAAATATGATTTTGTGTCACAGTAAAACAAAACATACCAATATGTTTTGGAAGTCTAGTTGTTTGTTTCTGAGCATCAGCCCTCCTTTGTTCTGCTCCTCTTCTGATAGTTCTCTCCATCTCCTTCAGTTCCTCTGAGACGTGTTTTTCTGTCTCATAGTGACAACCATTACTAGTCACCATCTGATCTATCTTCTCCAGCAGCTCTGTGACCTGACTTTCATCTCCTCTGTCAGTGATGTTAAGGACATGGAAGCGCCCTTCACATTTATCAGTAAGAGATCTTAAGTCAGAGTCAGATCTAATGAGATCAGGTCTCATGTTGTTTTTATCAGCTACAGTGAACACCACAATAGTGTGTTTCCACACTCTGTAACTGAGGAGAAACCTCACATGCTCCTCTACTGACATCCCTGTTCCTACATGTGGGACGTCCAATGGCATCACTAGGACAAAGGCATGTGGTCCTGGAGGACATAGATTCACACTCTGTTGGATTTCTAACTGAATCAGTTTTGGGGTCAGATCTAGAGGATGATTAGACCTCCATCCTGGAGTATCGACCACAGTGACCTGTCTCCCTGACACTTCCTCTTGTCTCATGACACTCTTATATGTCCTTCTGTTTGTGTGAAAAACATCTCTGCCCAGGATGATGTTTCCTACTGAACTCTTTCCACAGGGATTAAGTCTTCCCCCAATCAGAACTATTCTCAGTTCTGTTGGATTATACTTCTTCCCTGGTTGGAAACATACATGCATTATTCATAAAGATTACAGATATGACCAAACCAGTTGTCATTTTGTCATTTCATGTTTTAGTCATGTATTTAGTGCTACATGAGAGAATCAGAGTGCAATTCTTTTTAAATGATCAACAATTGTCAATATGTCACATGAAGAACAATGACTATAATTTAGGCTATAGGCCTATTAAAATACAACAATTACAAGGGAAAGACATCATCATCATCATGCATTAAAAAAGTACTACTAACTTGTACTGTAGTTCAAAAGGGGTGCAAAAGATTATACGTTTTAGTCTTATAAAGTAGTAAAAATTGTTCTATATGATGGACAACAAAAGGCTAGTGTTTTAATACATATTTATATTTTCTACAGAGGTGAACAGAGACAGAAGGTAATTAACATTAATTACACACACACACACACACACACACACACACACACACACACACACACACACACACACACACACACACACACACACACACACACACACACACAGACAGAGTTGTGTGTTTCATTTGATCACAGAAGTGACACATTGTATTCCGTTTTTAAATCCACTCTTCTGCTGGTCTCACCCACAGCACAGCTTGTCTTATATCATAGACTGATAAGATACCTTTATTGTAGAGTGTAGATTAGCTATTTTTCATCGATGTGAGTTTAAAGAGTTTATAATACTGCACTCTGGGACCTAATTCAGAATATTAACTGATCATCACTGTGTTTTAATAGAACTCACCTCTGATGGAAGCTGAGGTAACTCTGTACATCTTCTCTGCTGTTGTTTCAACTGTAAAACAATCAAATAAAGAGTCAAATGCTATTTTCTTCTTGTCTTTATTGCGAACGCTATAGTAATGACGAAGCCGCGCCTCCGACCAAGTAGAGCTTACTATGTAACTGTGCTTGGGTTGTGTGTGTGTCTCTGTCCGTGTGTGTCTCCGTGTGTGTCTCTGTGTTCACGCTCTCATTGGCTCGCGCCCCCATGTGACTCACGCTCTCATTGCCTCGCGCCCCCATGTGACTCACGTGCGTGCACTGCCTATTTGCAGCCGCCAGAGTGCGCCAGAGTGCAGGAATTTAGACAATGCTCTGCACACACACACACACACACACATACACGGATTACAAGTCCGTAAATACACAATATTTTCGAGCTGCGTTCGCTTCCAGCGTTCGCGCGTCTTACTTGTGAATAAATAAAGGTATAGATATGTGTAGGTGATCAATCAATCAATCATCACTCAGGCATGTGTCAGTGATTTTAGTGTGTTCATAAAAAACATTCAGCCAACAGGTAAAGTTCAGGTGCATTAAAAGAAGATTAAACTTCAACACAATATCCCTGACAGTGTTTTTACACAATACAATCTACCTGTGACTTTGTACTGCTATTTAAACATGTCACTGCTATTATGAGACTCATAAAATGTTCTGTTTATTATGTAGCAGTGAGTTAAAGGTAGAGTAAGTTATATTTTTGGGTTAAAAGGTTAAAGCTCTATATTGTGATAGTAATCATTACTATAGAGTGTTTGTTCAGTAACAGTATTAAATAGCTCTTTATTGTGATAGTAATCATTACTATAGACTGTTTGTTCAGTAACAGTGTTAAATAGCTCTATATTGTGATAGTAATCATTGTGAATATAGTGTTTGTTCAGTAACAGTGTTAAATAGCTCTATATTGTGATAGTAATCATTACTATAGAGTGTTTGTTCAGTAACAGTGTTAAATAGCTCTATATTGTGATAGTAATCATTGCTATAGAGTGTTTGTTCAGTAACAGTGTTAAATAGCTCTATATTGTGATAGTAATCATTGCTATAGAGTGTTTGTTCAGTAACAGTGTTAAATAGCTCTATATTGTGATAGTAATCATTACTATAGAGTGTTTGTTTGTTCAGTAACAGGGGTCTCACTGTCTCTCCAACTCTTTAATAAACACAAAATACAATTTCATCCAATCATGAGAGAGAATCCATTTATCAGTCTTCTCATTTATTTGTGTCATCACTTCCAATTTCACTTGTTTTACATGTATCCTGTGTGAGTTCTCGATCCTGATTGGATGAGATTGGTATCCCGACCTGAAAATGAATTTTCTGTTTACTAAAGAGCTGGAGAGACAGGAAGACCCCAGTTACTGAACAAACACTCTATAGTAATGATTACTATGTGGAGGATGAAACAGCGAGACAGGAGACGTAGGCACGTTGAGGTAGTTTTCTTAAACACCGTGAGCAGTACACACATTTCATTCATTCACTGCGAGCAGCATAATAACACTACATTAACCCGGAACCGGAAGTGTCTATATTCCCTTGAGCCTCGCTCTTAAAGGGACAAGCCCCCTTTGGTGAATGTCTCTCAATGTCTCTCAATGTGGGTCACCACACAGGCCCCCCCAGAATTCACCAATACAAAAAGTGCAACCACATAATTAGTCAACGTGGTGGGGGACGGATCAAGCGGCCGAAACGACTGCGCTTAACAGGAGGGGAATCATGGGCAAGAAGTGGCCCCTTCCCTGCCACGGAAGGGGCCAGGGCAGGGACAGAGGTGGGGGCTGAAAGCAGAGGGCGCCCCGTACACCGTAGTGCGGTGGATCTTCACCCCCAGGTGCTCAGCTACCGCACTCCAGAGCTACGAAGTAAACTGGGGGGCCCTGTCGCTCGTGATGTCCCCTGGTGTGCCGAAGCGGGCCACCCAGCACCCGATGAACGCCCGAGCCACCTCCGCCACCGTAGTGGAGGATAGCGGAACAGCCTCCGGCCACCTGGTGGTCCTGTCCACCATGGTGAAGAGGTGAGTATATCCGTGGGAGGGGGGCAGTGGGCCCACCAGGTCCACATTCACATGATCGAAACGCCTATCTGGCACTATAAACGGTGCTAAAGGGGCTTTGGTATGGCGGTGCACCTTGGCCCGCTGGCACGCCACACACGAACCAGCCCAGGTCCTAACATCCTTCCGGAGGCCAGGCCAAACAAACTTGACCCCCACCAGCTTAGTCGAGGCCTTCACACCCGGGTGGGAAAGGCTGTGGATGGTGTCAAAAACCTGGCGCCGCCAGGCAGCAGGCACCATAGGGTGTGGTTGGCCGGTGGAGATGTTGCAGAGGAGAGTGGTGTTGGCTTTGTCGAACACCACCTCCTCCAGCTGCAGTGCAGTAGGGCCCGTCCGGTAGGCTTTAATGTCTGAGTCTTGCGGCCTGGTCCACCGCCATGGCAGCATAATCGAGTCCCAAGTGGACTGACCGACGACCGCCCGAGAGAGGCAGTCGGCGACGGAGTTGTCCTTGTCCGCCACATGCTGGATGTCCGTAGTGAACTCGGAGATCGCCGAGAGCTGACGCTGTAGACGCCCCGACCACGGCTCCGAGGTCTTGGCCATGGAGAATGTCAGCGGCTTGTGGTCCACGAAGGCAGTGAACTGGCGGCCCTCTAACAGAAATCTAAAGTGTCTAGTGGCGAGGAACAGACCCAGCAGTTCTCTGTCGAAGGTGCTGTATTTGCGCTCGTTGTCGCGGAGCTGTTTGCTGAAAAAGGCCAGTGGCTGCCAGGCACCGCCCACCCACTGCTCGCACACCGCTCCCACCGCGTAGTCAGATGCGTCTGTCGTAACGGCGACCGGGGCAGTGGGAGAAGGGTGCGCCAGGAGAGCAGCGTTGGCCAGTGCGGTCTTGGCCCCACAGAAGGCTTTGTCCATCACCGGGGACCAGTCCAACTCGTCCTTGGGCCCATTTCCCCGCAGGGCTTCGTACAAGGGGCGCATGAGGTGTGCAGCATGGGGGAGGAACCGGTTGTAAAAGTTCACCATGCCCAGAAACTCCTGTAGAGACTGTACTGTGCGAGGACGCGGAAAACTGGAGACGGCATCCACCCTGGCGGGAAGTGGGACGGCTCCCGGTGGGGCGACGTGGTGTCCGAGGAAGGTGATGGCGGACTGTCCGAACTGGCACTTGGCCGGGTTGACAATGAGGCCGGGTTCGCTGAGCCGCTCAAACATCTGCCGGAGGTGCGTCATGTGCTCCTCTACCGACGCACTGGCTACCAGAATGTCATCTAGATAGACAAATAAGAACGGCATGTCTCGGAGCACAGAGTCCATCAGGCGCTGAAACGTCTGCGCTGCCCCCATAAGGTCAAAAGGCATCCGCAGGAACTCGAAAAGGCCAAAGGGTGTGATGACAGCTCTTTTTGGCACGTCCAGTGGATGGACCGGCACCTGGTGGTACCCTCGCACCAGGTCCACCTTAGAGAAGATGATGGCCCCCGCCAGGTGGGCAGAGAAGTCCTGTATGTGCGGGCCGGGGTACCGGACGGCGGTTGTGGCGTTATTCAGGCGACGGAAATCGCCGCAGGGGCGCCAACCCCCGCCAGCCTTAGCAACCATGTGTAGGGGGGAAGCCCACGGGCTGTTCGAGCGGCGCACAATGCGCTCCATGGTGGAAAACTCCCCTTTAGCGATTGCCAGCTTGGCCGAGTCGAGGCGCCGGGCCCGGGCATAGACTGGAGGGCCCTCGGTGGTAATATGGTGTTCCACGCCGTGCTTCGCCACTGCCGACGAGAACGTGGGTGTGGTAAGGTCAGGGAACCCGGCAAGCAGGCGTTGATACGGATCCCCGGTGGCCAGCGTGTTTAACAGGCAGAGAGCTCCGCCCCCACCAAGCGTACAGCGGTACGAAGCGAAGAAGAGGGCATCGATCAGGCGACAGTTCTTTACATCAACCAGTAAGCACAGAGAAAGTCCGCGCCCAGAAGCGGTGTGGACACAGCAGCCATAACGAAGTCCCAGCCGAAACGGAGCCCGCCAAAACACACCTCCACATACCTGGTGCCATAAGTACATATGGGCGTGCCGTTAGCGGCGTCCATCTGGGGCCCGTGTCCGCCGGCGATGGTGTCCACGGCCCGTGCTGGCAGGATGCTGCGTTGAGTGCCCGAGTCCACCAGCAGCCGCCGACCAGACACAGAGTCGGTGATGAACAACAGCTAGCAGTCTTGGCCAGCGCCCATAGCCGCTAATGAGTGCTGGCCCTGGCGTTTCCCTGCCCCCTGAAACTGCATGGCTTGCGACACTGCTTGGCCTTGGCCCCAAACCTGGCATGGTAATAGCAAAGCCCGTCGTCGGGTTGGCGTCGGGCTGTCACCGCAGCCGCGGTGTCTGTATAGTCCTCCAGGGATGGATTTGATGTGTCCTGGTGGGGCAGCAGCGCATGGACAAATTGCTGCCGGTTGGCCAAGAATACCCTGTCTGCTTCTGCAGCCAGACCTCAATAGTCCTTGGTGGAGGAGTGGGGGGAACTGGCTAATGCTGTGCGCACCGGCACCGGTAGCTGCCGCAGGAAAAGATGAGTAAACAGAAAGGAGGGATCAGCTGATCCCAGCACAGCTAGCATCTTCTCCATTAACTCTGACGGTCTGCGATCGCCAAGGCCGTTGAGGGACAGCAAGTGATCCGCTTTCTCCAGTTCTGACAGTTCGTACAGCTTCAGAAGGAATGTCTTTAGTGCCTCGTACTTGCCGGCTGCCGGTGGATCCTCCAACAGCATCATCGCTCGTGCCGTCGTCGAAGCATCCAACGCCGCCACAACATGGATGTATTTCGTTATATCCTGTGTTATTCCTCTCAGCTGGAATTGGGCTTCGATATGCTGAAACCACGGGCGTGGGTTATGCTGCCAAAAGTCGGGCAGCTTGACGGTGGCGGCGTATATATTAGCCTGCATGTTAGCTCCGTTCGGTGCGGGAGCTGCTGCGTCCGCTGCGGGGGCGTCGTCGCCTAACATGTTCGTTTTTTCACAGGGTCAAAAATGTGGAGGGTGAAACAGCGAGACAGGAGACGTAGGCACGTTGAGGTAGTTTACTTAAACACCGTGAGCAGTACACACATTTCATTCATTCACTGCGAGCAGCATAATACCACTACATTAACCCGGAACCGGAAGTGTCTATATTCCCTTGAGCCTCGCTCTTAAAGGGACAAGCCCACACACACACAGACAGACACACACACAGGAAATAAGCCATTGGATTCTTGGTGCTTTTATCATTTTGATAATGTTGTGATAATATATGTATTCTACTTGTTTTATTATCAATAAAGAGCTACATTATTGATAGCCAGGTACCAAATGGACCCTTACGGGTCTGTAACTCAGATAATGTACAAATGGTTTGAGCTAGTGTTAGCTAGCCAAGGGACTAGTCTAAGGTTCACACCTTTCTGTCACTGTCATCTCATTATTGTGTGTGTGTGTGTGTGTGTGTGTGTGTGTGTGTGTGTGTGTGTGTGTGTGTGTGTGTGTGTGTGTGTGTGTGTGTGTGTGTGTGTGTGTGTGTGTGTATATATATTTATTAAGCCTGCAACGATACATGTATTCGTATTGAACCGTTCGATACGAGGGTCTTGGTTCGGTATGCGCTACGAACCGAACGATATAATATACTTTTTTTCCACAGACGACTTCAGACGATGCGCTCTGTGCTCAAACTACTAACCTACCCTGCTAGTCTCAATGGATTACGGGTCTGTAACTCAGATAATGTACAAATGGAACCCCATGGGTTCATTTGGTTTGAGCTAGTGTTAGCTAGCCAAGGGACTAGTCTAAGGTTCACACCTTTCTGTCACTGTCATCTCATTATTGTGTGTGTGTGTGTGTGTGTGTGTGTGTGTGTGTGTGTGTGTGTGTGTGTGTGTGTGTGTGTGTGTGTGTGTGTGTGTGTGTGTGTGCGTGCGTGCGTGCGTGCGTGCGTGCGCGCGTGCGTGTGTTTGTGTGTGTATATATATTTATTAAAGGTTTCATGACGTTCAGTTTTACCACACATTAAAAGTCTTTGTCATGGTCCTTCAAACGTGTATAGAAAGTTTTAACAAAAAATTCCACTCCATTGATCCATGGCAGGTGTTTTTCTCTCACATTTCTAAAGCCTTTTCAACTGCAATGAAAAAAAGAAATCTTTGCCTGCGGGTGTCGCTGGTGAGGGATTTTGCCTGTCAATCATCGCCTCTGCTCCGCCCCCCCAAAGGAAAGGATAGGGGAGGGGAGGGGCGAGGAGCAGAGTGGGCGGGATTAATCGGCTGTGACCTCACTGCCGAAGGGCCAAGCTCAGATTACTTTTCAGCCTAATTATTCAGAAAACCCCAGACCACAGAAAATCCACTGAATGTTCAAAGTTCAGATTTTTTGGTGTAATTGAGGTCATAAAACCCCCAAAAAAACATAGAAAATAAAAAAAGTGAAAATGAATGTCATAGAACCTCTAAGCCTGCAACGATACATGTATTCGTATTGAACCGTTCGATACGAGGGTCTTGGTTCGGTACGCGCTACGAACCGAACGATATAATATCCTTTTTTTCCCCAGACGACTTCTCTGTGCTCAACCTACTAACCTACCCTGCTAGTCTCAATGGATCTGCGCTCAACAGTGCAACTTAGAGCCAGAGTTGCCTCCCCCCGCTCCCCCACACACAGAGTAAACAAGGTCACGCCGTGGGGTGGAAATTTGAAAGCTGCCTTAAGAGAAGACACGCTGAATACTACACTGTAAAGTTAAACTGTTGCAGAGCTGCCAAGTCTCACCCTTTGAGAGTGAGAGTCACGTAATTTAACCTGTTCTCACGCCACACTTGCCATTTCTCACACTTTTTCCCCCTCTCACAGCAAAAAAAAAAAAAAACGGCAACCGGGTGGAAAACGGAACGCTCGTCCTTAAACACACTGCCCCATTTTTTTCGCGGACCGTGGCCGCCAGATTAGACCCGAGGTGAGGGTGTTTTAGGACGACGGTTGAACTGTCGTCCTTAAACACCCTCGCATTGACGTGAAACGCAGCCCCAAAACACACTCACCCCCATTTTTTTCCGCCGACCGAGCCCGCCGGATATACCCGGGGCGAGCGTGTTTTGGGACCAGGCGTTCTTGCATTCCATCACACCCATTCACTGGCTTGTTTACAAGTCGAATTTGGGGAAATAAAATAAGCTCAAAAACATAATGAGAGGATACAAGAGCTATCTGTGCAAAAGCTGCAAAGTGTACAGATTTAAGCAAGTCTTTTAAAACAGTGAAAGCTACCGAGGAAAAAGAAACAGAAAGTGTTTAGACGACTCAAACTAGCGACCACAGGAGTCGCTAGTTTGAGTCGTCCAAAGTTTGACCAAAACCGAAGGTATTGAAGAGGAGGACACACACAGAGAATGTTGCGGTCATCAGAGGTCAAAGGATTTAGCTGCTGCCATTCAGCTAAAACCAGACAACACTACGACCAGGTAGGGTCCATGTTAGCCCTGGTCCAGAGCGTTAGTGAGTTAGAGAGAACTCACTAACGTTCTGGACCAGGGCTAAGTCCAAGTGTTTCCAAATGGACTGCAGTCTGCACAGAACCCTATCCATCAGATCCAAAGTAGACTAGGTTTTTTGCGACCAAAAGACTATGTATTATGCAAGTACATAATGAGGTTGACCAAAGTTTCTCAGCTGCATTATATTTGTTATTAGTGTCTATATGTCCTCTGAAACAAAGGGGTTTATAGTGAAAACTTACTTAAGCTGCTTTAAAAATAAAATCACTGAAGATGATGGCCAATGTTGATGATAATTGATTGATACAAAATAAATAAGCCCCCCCCTGCAACGTTTCCTTTTTGCCACACATCTACACTTCATGGAGTACATTTTTTGTACCGAATTAACCGAATTAAAGTAAAAACGGAAATAAAAGGGGAATAACCGCGAACCGAACCGAACTGAACCGAACCGAACCAAACCGCGAACCGAAAATGTTGCGGTTATTTCGCGGTTATTACATTTCCGCGCGCGTGCAATGGTCACACATGTGTGACCATGCAACGTGCAATGGTCACACATGCACGCGTGCTGCGCGCGAGTGCATGTGCTTTTGTATCGAAAAAGATCGAACCCTGACCCCAAAATATTGAACTGAACCGAACCGTGGATTTTGTGAACTGTTGCAGGCTTAATATATATATATATATATATATATATATATATATATATATATATATATATATATTGTGGAGTGTCGCTGTCTAGAACGCCAGGTGAGTGCTTCCACCAGGTTAGCCCAAGTTCAGCACCAAGGCCAGGTCCGGCCCCTGGGCCGGCTCATTGAGGGGAGGTATGTACCTAGGTCTGTTTTTAATCAGTTTGATGTGATGACACCTGCCCTCCAACTAACAGGCTGGAGACAGCTGCACTGAGTTGGGTCTGATCAAGCTCTAGCTATAAAGGTGCTCACACTCCCTCAGTTCTGGCTGGCTCTCCTTGGTGGAAGGACTCTGCTCGGGCGGTAAGCGACATACTCCACTTCCTCAATATTAGTTATGTAGTTAAGACATGAAACTAATTTGATGTTTTCTATTTGTTTGTAGGCAACGTCTATGCTCATACCTAATTGGAACGATACCCCGATCCGGGAAGAAGTTTTGTTGGAATTGTTTGATTAATCCCCCCCCCCCACCCTGCTGTTGTAAGGAATCCCCCCAATAAATCTATTATTTTGTGCACTCAAAACCCTCTGCCTCTGTCTTGGTTCGTTCAGTCTTTACATTATGGTGGAGAATACGGGTAAAGACTGATTGCCGCCAACCCCAGACAGCATGGAACACGCACACGCCCTCACCGCTCTGCTAAAAAGTCAGACTGAACTACAAAATGCGGTGCAGGAATTGTTAAAGAAAATTGACAGAGACAATAGAACCCCACGAGCCCCTGTTGATGTGCTCACCAAGTTATCACCTGAGGACGATGTCGAGGCCTACTTAGAGGTGTT
The DNA here is from genome assembly GCF_963280865.1 of Gymnoscopelus braueri. NCBI lineage: Eukaryota > Metazoa > Chordata > Actinopteri > Myctophiformes > Myctophidae > Gymnoscopelus > Gymnoscopelus braueri. The sequence continues at coordinate 12,512,176 of NC_137612.1, read as the reverse complement.
CGAGTGCACAGCTGCACGAGAGCGATGGCCAGCGGCCGACTGGGCCGTTATAATTGCCCCGTTCCTGACCGGGGACACCCAGCGAGTTTCCCGTGACCTACCGGTGGCCGACGCAAGGGACTACCCCAAGCTGAAAGCGGCCATCCTTGCCCGACACGGGTATAGTCTGCCGGCCCGGGCCCAACGCTACCATAGCTGGACCTACGACCCCGCTCAGGCCCCACGGGCCCAGGTAGCCGCCCTGGTGCGGCACGCCCAAAGTTGGCTCACGCATCCGGGGGAGCCTCCGTGGATAGAGAGGTTGATTATTGACAGATGTATAAGAGCGTTGCCGCCCGATGCCCGAAAATATGCTGCCCAAGTCAGCCCTGGGTCCGTAGAAGACCTAGTTGCCCTGTTGGAGTACTACCAGGTCAGCCTGGAAATGATGAAGACGATGAAAGTGGAGGCCCCTCGGGGGGGCGCTGAGGAGAGGACCAGCCGAGAACGTAGGCGGGGGACGCCGCCTGCACAGCCACCGCCCTCCTTTAGACCTGCGCCACCGACCAACCGACCGGTCCGGTCATCGCCGAGATGACCGTGGTCAGGAGGACCATATATCGTGGGCCTGCCCAGAGCGAGATGTCACCATGGCCTCCGCAGCGAGCTCCGATACACCACGACGCAGCCTACACACCTCCTCCTCCAACACTCCGGTGGGCCACCGACACGCCTTGCTCCCGGTGAAGGTGGATGGCACCGACGCCCTTGCACTGTTGGACTCGGGCAGTGCGGTCACGCTGGTCCGGGCGGACCTGGCGGGCCCGGCTGGGACCACCACCCTCCCGGTGACATGTGGCAGTATCCGGTCACTCAGGTTCGCATCCAGACGCCCAGAGATGCCACCGTGCCGACTGGTGTGGTGCCAAACCTACCAGTGCCACTCCTCATCGGCTCCGATTGTATCCTCTTTGACCGGTATTGGTCGGCTGGAGTGCGTCGGGAGACTCCAAGGCCCCAGAGACGACGGGCCAGACGGGCGTCCCAAGTCACAGCCATACCTGCCTGCCCCGTGTTCCAGCCGGATTCGGAGGCTTCACGTACTGAAAGTTCAGAGGGAGATGGTGCTGCCAGTGAGGAGGAAGGGGCGACGCCCGCAGCGAACGAGGCGGGGGACCCCTCCGAGAACACAGAGACTGAACCCTTCTCTGAGTTTCCCCGCCTGGAGACGGCGGGCCCAACTCATGCTGGGGGCTTCGCCAGCGCCCAATGGGGCGACCCCAACTTGGAGACCGCGAGACAGAATGTGTCGGCAGTGGATGGCCGACTCGGCGAGGGGGTGAGTGAACTTTCCTCTCCTTATTTTGTTGTGAAAAATTGCCTTTTATATCGGGGAGTGAAAGCTAAGGGGGGGGGACATAATTGAACAGCTGTTGGTACCAAATTCTTACGTCTCTCGAGTCCTCTACCTAGCCCACACTCACCAGCTGGGGGCCCACCTGGGAGTCCAAAAGACGTATGACCGCATCCTGGGCCGTTTCTATTGGCCTGGGGTGAAAAGAGCGGTGGAGGATTTCTGCAGGGGCTGTGCGGAATGCCAGAAGTCCGCCCCACGGCCGAACCAGCGTAATCCACTCATACCACTGCCCATTATTGGGACCCCATTCACCCGACTGGCTATGGACATCGTCGGACCCCTCCCGAAGTCTGCCCGGGGCCACAGGTTCATTCTAGTCATATTGGATTACGCCACACGATACCGTGAGGCCATCCCCCTTCGACTGCCACGGCCAAGAACGTGGCCAGAGAGATGTTCCTATTGTTTAGCCGGGTTGGGATAGCAGAGGAAGTTTTAACAGACCAGGGAAGCTGCTTCATGTCACGAATCATGGCCGCCCTGTGTAAGTGGTTAAAAGTGAGACAGGTGCGTACCTCCGTCTACCATCCCCAGACGGACGGATTAGTAGAGCGGTTCAACAAGACTTTAAAGCAGATGCTCACCAAGCTGACAGACGTAGACGGAAAGAAATGGGACCAGTTATTGCCGTTTGTTCTCTTTGCTATCCGAGAAGTACCCCAGGCCTCCACAGGGTTTTCACCCTTTGAACTGTTGTATGGTCGAAACCCCAGGGGTCTTCCGGACCTAGCTAAGGAAGCCTGGGCAAGCCAACCGTCTCCCCACCGAAGCATTATTGAGCATGTGGACCAGATGCAGACCAGGATGAAGAACGTCTGGCCAGTGGTGCGGGAGCATATGGAGAAGGCTCAAGCGGCCCAATGCCGAACCTACAACAGAGGTGCCCGCCTTCGTGAGTTCCAGGTGGGCGAGAAGGTTCTGGTGCTCGTGCCGAGTCACGAATGTAAATTCCTTGCCAAGTGGCAGGGGCCTTATGAGGTGGTCGGAAAGGTGGGGCCAGTGAACTACCGGGTAAGCCAGCCGGGCCGGCGAAAGGGCCATCAAATATACCACATTAACACTCTGAAAAAGTGGCATGCTGCAGAAGTCCCACCCAACCCGCACTTGTTAACTACTGTGTCTCCTCAGACTCCACCTCCTCCTGTCAGAGGCACTGACCTCTCGCCCCCACAGCAGCAGGACCTGAAAGAACTCATAAGCCGAAGCCGAGATGTGTTCTCGGAACTGCCGGGACGAACGACTGTCATCAAGCATGACATACAAAGCCCCCGGGGGACAGTGGTCCGACAGCGTCCATACCGGATACCTGAGGCCAGGCGAGAGGCAATACGAGAAGAGGTGAAAAAGATGTTGGAGCTGGGGGTGATTGAGGAGTCGTACAGCCCCTGGTCCAGCCCTATTGTAATTGTCCCGAAGCCGGATGGGATATTACGCTTCTGTAATGATTTTAGGAACGTCAATGACGTCTCTCTTTTCGATGCCTATCCGATGCCACGCGTCGACGAGCTCATCGAACGACTGGGGCCCGTTCGCTTTGTCAGCACACTAGATCTGACAAAAGGGTACTGGCAGGTCCCCTTGACGGAGAGAGCCAAGCCAAAGACCGCCTTCGCAACCCCTGACGGGCTTTTCCAGTACACTGTCCTCCCCTTCGGCGTCCATGGCGCCCCCGCCACCTTTCAACGTCTGATGGACCGTGTCCTCCGGCCCCACCAACAATATGCTGCGGCCTACCTGGACGACATTGTGATCCACAGCTCCACCTGGACCGACCACCTGCAGCATCTGGAGGCCGTTCTGGGGGGCGCTACGGCAGGCGGGGCTCACGGCGAACGCCAGGAAGTGTCGCCTAGGGCTGAATGAGACCGACTACCTTGGCTACACCATTGGGAGGGGGTGTGTGAAGCCACAGACGCAGAAAGTTGAGAGAATCCGGAACTGGCCAAGGCCAGTTACAAAAAAGCAGGTAAAATCTTTTCTCGGCCTGGTGTCCGACTATCAGAAATTCATTGCAAATTTTGCTACTGTGGCAGCACCCCTCTATGACTTAACCCGAAACTGCCTGCCCCACCATGTTAAGTGGTCGGAAGAGATGGAGGCTGTCTTCCAGACACTGAGACGGGCCCTGTGTGAGGAGCCGGTCTTGGTGGCCCCCGACTTCACTAAACCCTTCGTTCTACTCACGGATGCATCGGGCACTGGCATAGGGGCGGTCTTGGCAAAGGTCATTGAGGGAGAAGAACATCCCTTAACATTCATCAGCCGGAAGCTGCTGAAACACGAGAAGAACTACTCGACTGTGGAAAAGGAGTGCCTGGCGGTAAAGTGGGCCATACACCACTTGAGGTACTACCTATGGGGCCGGGAGTTCACCCTCGTGACAGACCACGCACCACTGAGGTGGATGTCCACAAATAAAGATAAGAACGACAGAGTCACCCGCTGGTTCCTTGAGTTACAGGACTACAAGTTCAAAGTGGAGCATCAACCAGGAAAGGACATCCAGCATGCAGATGCCATGTCCCGGTTGTACGAAGAGGAAGGACTTGAAGCTCCCACCCCAGGCGGCGAGCTTAGGGGGAGGGTATGTGGAGTGTCGCTGTCTAGAACGCCAGGTGAGCGCTTCCACCAGGTTAGCCAGAGCTCTGAGGGAGGAGTTCAGCACCAGGTCCGGCCCCTGGGCCGGCTCATTGAGGGGAGGTATGTACCTAGGTCTGTTCTTAATCAGTTTGATGTGATGACACCTGCCCTCCAACTAACAGGCTGGAGACAGCTGCACTGAGTTGGGTCTGATCAAGCTCTAGCTATAAAGGTGCTCACACTCCCTCAGTTCTGGCTGGCTCTCCTTGGTGGAAGGACTCTGCTCGGGCGGTACAGTAAGCGACACACTTCACTTCCTCAATATTAGTTATGTAGTTAATGTCACTCCCTCCAGTAGTCATAAACGACACAGTGGTTCTGCATACTGACAGTTTATTAAACCACTCTTGCGGCTCTAATACACCAATGTCGAACTACATAAAACAAAGCATAAACAAACAAACACTTGCATTAACAACAGAAACATGACGTAAACATTGTACAAATAAACAAACACATAACAAACTAAAGCAAATACAAACAAACACACCTTGCTGGCTGCATATAGACTTTAAGAAGGGAATGAGTCCTTGTGCCCACGACAGACTCACAACAGCAACACAACTGCAATACAAATCATTTCATTAACCAAACGTTCAAACCCAAGATCCAGGACACAAACATACCTGTCTCACACTCTCCCTGTCCCTGTCTCACCTCAAGGGAGGAAGTGCCACCACTAACGTGTCCGTGTCCCAGCTCCCTTATAAGGAGTTCCAGGCATTTAACTTACAGTTTCCGGTACAAAATACTACTTCAAATAAAGCGACTCAACAAAATGGGCATGGATAATGGGCATAAATAATTATATTAAATAAGAGCAAAAATAAGAAATAAAAATGATTACAGTTAAGACATGAAACTAATTTGATGTTTTCTATTTGTTTGTAGGCAACATAGGACGCTCATACCTAATTGGAACGATACCCCGATCCGGGAAGAAGTTTTGTTGGAATTGTTTGATTAATCCCCCCCCCCCCCACCCTGCTGTTGTAAGGAATCCCCCCAATAAATCTATTATTTTGTGCACTGAAAACCCTCTGCCTCTGTCTTGGTTCGTTCAGTCTTTACAATATATATATATACATACATATAGCGTACACATATATATACACATATAGCAGTTCCGGTAAGAGACACAAAGGAGACTATTTGTGTCTCCGACCGGAACCGCTGCCGGTCATCAAATTATTGGCTTAGGAATGAGACAAAAATAAAAAAAATATCCATGAAGTCAAGGCTCCATGGGGGGACTAGGAAAAAAGTCATTTTGGGGGTGAACTATTCCTATAAGTCAGTGAGGGTATAGGGTTTGAGGGCTTCGGGCGGACATTGGAATTGAACCATTTTAATGAAGCAGCACACAGAGAAAAACTCAATGGCGCCGCCCTGTAGGGGATGGCAGTGTCCTGGAAAAAGCACCAGGATGATTCATGGTTGGCAAAAATAATAAATAAAAGAGAGGGAGAGTGTGTGGGTGATCGACATACTTATAAAGTGACCTCACAGCTGTGATTAATTTGGTATAACACTCCTTATCACATATGGTTACAGGTTCACCTCCATTCATAAAACCATGTTGACATGCATACACATTCAATTGATATCCAGACAGACATAAAGAACTTTAGATTCTGTGTCATTTGTTAATAGAAATTAATTCAACATCCACCCATAGCAATTCACACAGAACATAAACGAAGGAAGACAGACAGACAGACAGACAGACAGACAGAGCTTCCTCTACCAGCTGAATGGAGAGATAATCATTCATACATTCAAGTGGTTTGATTAATAGTTGATTAAAAGTGATTTTCATAAAAAATATATATATCAGTGTACCCTTCCCCTCCCCCCTCCCCTCCCCTCCCCTCTCCCCTCTCCTCTCCCCTCCCCTCTCCTAACCAGGGCCCATTGAATGTGGAAGGCAATTGAATGGAATCTGAATAATGTGACCGATACATCGTGATCACATGACCACAGAGATGATGGGGCATGATGTGTTTGTGGGAGGTGACGTCACTCACCTGACAACATTCTGAACATAGCACAACGTGTTCTTAGATGAGACAAAGATGGTGTGTGTGTGTGTGTGTGTGTGTGTGTGTGTGTGTGTGTGTGTGTGTGTGTGTGTGTGTGTGTGTGTGTGTGTGTGTGTGTGTGTGTGTGTGTGTGTGTGTGTGTGTGTCTTCTTCTTCTGTCGTATGTCCTTAGACCTTCAGCTCCGTTGCAGCAAGCCAGTCCAGTGTCATTGTCTAGGTCAATTAAACCACGATCACCATTAGTGGCCTGTGTGTGTGTGTGTGTGTGTGTGTGTGTGTGTGTGTGTGTGTGTGTGTGTGTGTGTGTGTGTGTGTGTGTGTGTGTGTGTGTGTGTGTGTGACAGAGGCCGGGTGGGGGGCCGCTCCCACCCAGTACTTTTCCACTCAATGACACTTGTAGTAAGTATGTAGTTGGCCGAATTAAAGTATCTCTGTGTGTGTGTGGGGGGGGGCCAACAACTCCAATTGGAGATCCACTTGGGACCAGCAGGACTGTCCAGTGATCCAGACCCACATCAGGACACCCCTGTCTGCCTGACGCATAGCCATGCATCACATGGAAGTCTTAGAACCACCATCACTGAGGACCAACTCACATAAATATTAAAAACACGGCCCACTCTCTCTAAACGCCTGTGAGAACTCCTGCTGGGACACGGACAGAAAATATATGCAAAACATATAGTCTCGGCCACGCCTTCGGCCTGGTGGAGACAATAATAGAAATCGGAGCGACATAACTAATCACAGGTTGAAACCGTCACCTTAGAATGGCTGCCTGCCAGCTGTGCGTGTGTGTGTGTCTAGCTATAGCATAAATAGTAGTATAATAGTAGTATAAAAATGTTGATTAAACCTGAGCTGCTGAACCATATTTATCAATAAGTATTTAAACATCACTCAACTCCCCCACGTTCACTCATAGTTTAAACAATACAGAACCAGGTTGAATATAAACATGAATCATGTTGTGCATTTATTCCATATTTTCCATTCCAAGCACATCAAGTCTTACCTGTGTTCTTGTGTCGTAAGAAGTGTGTATAGCAGTGTGTCAGCGCATGTATGTAGAAACTGACACTTTTATACTGAAGCTCTCACATGATTGGACACAGGACCTGTCAATAAAGACAACATGTTATCAGTTGAGATTTTGATTGGTTTAGAGCACTGATCAGGCGTGCAGAGTGCGTTCAGGTAGGCATGATGCAACCATAACCTGTTTATAAAAAATAGAAAATAAAACAATAGGGCAAGTAGAATGGGGCGTGTCATCGTGGTATTTATATACACATGCTATTAAAAAGAATCATAAACAATGTTGAATACCTAAAATAGCCGATCTCAAAGCGTTGCATCGCAACACTTAGTGAGCTTGTAGATCGGCTATTTTCGATGTGAGTTTAGATTGTTTATAATACTGCAATACTCTGGAACCTGAATCAGAATAGCAACTGCTCACCAACTGTGTTTTACACATAACTCACCTCTGATAGAAGCTGACGTTCCCACTGTACATCTTCTCTACTGCTGTTTTTTTTAACTGTAAAACCATTTAAAAAAAGTGTTGATCAAAATATATTGTATTCTTGTCTTTGTGAATAAATAAATGTATAGATATGTGGGTACGTAGGTAATCAATAAATCAATACATTATTTTAGTGTGCTCATAAAAAACATTCAGTCTACAGGTAAAGTCCAGGTGCATTAAAAGAAGATTTCCCAGCTGAGGTCTAGTTAAGATGTCTCCCTGATTAACCTTTTATCATTTTTAATCTAGCGCTTATCTTTTATTGTTTTGGGGTTTTTTCTTGGTAAAGTTGGTTGTAAAGCAACTCATAGTGCTCATAGCGCGGCACTCTGAGCTTGTAGATCTGCTATTTTTGAATAGCCAAAGAAATCTAAAATGACACAGATGCGTCCCCGAATTGAATTGAGTCCAGTTTTTTTCGAGGGAGTTTACTGGAGAAATGATTACGAGCATCACTTCCTGTTGTCAGTCATTCAGTTCATTTGAGTGATCAGTGTCAGTCAACAATAATGTGGAAACACAACCTGACAGAAACAAAGAGGTCATACTATTATCTGCCTATGTGGGCGCAGACAGGTCGTGACTTATGACCCTGGCCTGCTAAACTAAATTGTATTACTAGAGAAGGTACTGGAAGAAGTGGACTTCCATTTCAGTTCCAGTCCATGTCCAGTTCCAGTTGATTTGTCAGTAAATCGAGATAAGCTGCCCACTCCTCTGCCCAGAAGTGGGTGTAAACCAAAAGAATACTATATGCCCAGAATGGGAGGTAAATCAGGCAGAGGAATCTCTCTACTGACAGCGAGCATCCCTACTGACAGCGTATGACGAACAAGGTCCACAGCTGAGCACAGCTGGTTGGCGCTTGATTAGGGGGCAACCAAGGAGCGCTCGTGGCCCAGTAACCTTAGGCCTATAAGAAACAACGTAGAAACAACTAGAAGAACACATAAGGGAGGGGGAATGCCTCGACACGGAGGATCAATTACTCGTTAAAAGATACGAGTCATGTCAAGATGACTTGACAACTAAGCAAGCAAACAACAGGTGGTGTTCGACACTGTGGTCCCATGTGGGACACAGTGGAGAGATAACAAATATTTGTATGATGAGAGGATTACGGGTGATGCCCAGTGATGACGATGGTGCCCAGATATATTAGTAAGATAGACGGAAAAGGGGCAGAGATATTAGGGAGACCTGCGAGTGAACATCGTTGCTATACAGATGCTGCTTTGCTGTACTTATGCTGTAATAAACCACTTCTACTGATATAACTAACTTCAAGTTTGATAGTGCTTCATTCTACCAATCCATCACTGGGAAGACTTAAAGATCCCAAGGTACTATATACTCACACCTACTTACCCCACAAGATCTCCCTCCACACAGCTGATTCTAATTAATGATCAATGCTTATTCTCAATCACAGAACTGTTTACTGTACATATTATAGTTTTTGTTTTCTAACTGTCTATATGATGTTTTGCATAGTAGCATTTGTCTCTCATTAAATGTTTCGATGAATTGAGTACAAAGGACCCCAATGGAAACAAGCCATAGGCTTTCTTGGGTTTAAAATCCTCTGCTGACCTTTATTGACCTGTACTTTACTGTGCTTTTTTTTGCAAACTGCTAATAAAGTATTCAATCAATCAATCAATCAATCAATCAATCAATCAAAACTTAACAACAGCAGCCAGTAAGAATGAAACACAGGACAGAAGTGAGGCTACTGCTAAGAGCAAGTGTGAAGACATAGAGAGACTGAAACAGACAGACAGACAGACAGACAGACTAGCCTCGGAAACCCAGGCTTTTTTTTTTGTTACAAAAGAAAAAAAGCCTGGGGGAGCGATGCAAGAACGATGGTCTTGGACCTTGTTATCTCCTAACCAATCAGAGTGCAGAGGGGCGTCGCTCTAAATTTGGTGACGTCAGCGTGCTCCGTGCATAGGCCGAGGGGGGGAGGGGAGGGGAGGCGGGGACATAGATTGGTGAAGCAATAGGAAGCCACGCACAAATCCAGGCGGCTGTGTTTGGGTCCGCCCTTCAAGACCATGGATTGAGCTCGTAGCCTCAGGCTACAGACAGACAGACAGACAGACAGACAGACAGACAGACAGACAGACAGACAGACAGACAGACAGACAGACAGACAGACAGACAGACAGACAGACATGCCAGTGAGCAGACCCTGCACCGGGTGAAGGTACCAGATTAGAACACCAAAATTGCCCCCTACTGGCTAGAAGGTGCCAGAGTATGTCCATAATTTTCTACATAATGTGAGATATCATAATCTCTGACACAGACATTTATCTGCCTTCATTCCAGAGTCATGTCATGTAATGTCACCAAAAGCACCCAGGAATGTAACGTGGTCATCACCATTCTACCTTAACCCTTTTTTTAAAAAATATTTTTAGTGTGAGAATGAGCCAGATATCATGGGGGGACCCTATAAAAAAGCAGCAAAATTGGTGAAAAATGTAGGTATTGTTAAAAAACTATTAATGAAAAAAAGAAATGGAACTAGAGATTTTCCTTTGGTTCACCCATTCCTGAGCCTTGTGCAGTGAAGGCACAGTCTAATTGCATCAGCTGACCATTAATTTTTTACCGTCTATCACTAACGTTGGGTGAAATTCAACCGAAGACCTGCCTGTAGAAAAATAAATCAATCTTCTATGACATCAATGAGCATCCTGAAGGTACATAAGGACCCACCCACCTCAGACATCAGCATCATTATCACATAATTGCAATTGTTCGGGTGAAATTCTAGCCTGGTAAACCCCCCTCCCTCCGGAAATCTCATTTGCATTTGATTTCAGGTAGGCTGTGAAACAAAATGTGTGTCGCAAGCTTCTTCCATTTGACGGAGTGAGGTTAGTGAAATTCACCCATGATTAGTGTTCTAAGGTTAAGCACTATTTTCATTTTGACTTTTCTTTCTTTTCTTTTCTTTTTAGAAACAGAGAAATGTTTTTTAAAAAATCTTTCTTTTTTATGGCCTATAATGTTCTGGTTGGTGGAAAAATAAACAACTATAATTCACAGATGGATTGCACTAGTTAGTTAGCCTGGTAAACCCTCCCTCCGGAAATCTGAGGGAGGGTTTACCAGGCTAGAGCAAACTCTGATTTTAAGAGCAAGTCAGATCTCTAGTGGACAAAAGGAGAAAAGACATGAGGAAATGTTAATAAAGGCAGCAAGTTGCCCTCATTTCAGTCAATGGAGATGAACTCAAATCGGATTAATGATAATAATATCATTATTATACAACTATCCTGAAAAGGAGCCCAGACTAAGTATTGAGTGCATAAATTAACATACTATTCAGAAGTTGATATTTCTGTATAAATCCTTGTTTTGATTCATGTTATCTTGTAATATTATGAGCTACTGGATTTCTTAACATTTTAAATCAATACAAAAAAGGCTTTAAATATTTCACTTCATGTGTAATGAATGTAGGATACTGGACCAGGAACCGATCTACTCAGGAACGATGCAAATTGTGAACGCTAAGAAACTTGCTAGGTCTACTTAGACGACCAAAAGGGTCAGGCTGTAATCGTTTAAGCTATGTAGCCTAGTTTCTTGTCAAATTCTCCGTAACATACTCACTATGGGATATCAGCGCCTCCTGGCGATGAACAGAGCTACATACCATAAACTCCCGGGCCATTCATTGGTATGTCACGTGTCCGGTAGACCGGAAGAGGTATAAAACCTCTTGCGTGACGTGGCTCATCCTCTTTCGCTTCTCTGCATGGCAGATGCAACAGCTCAAGACATACCTTAATAATAACAAACGTAACTTTGATCAGGACAGAAACCAGCTTTAGCCCACTCGGTGGTACTAGTACCAACCAACGGGTTTTCCTCCTATTAAAAAATAAATAAAAAAACGTATTATTATTTCCGCTCCCGCGGCTATCTTCTGTTTCTTTCTTTTACTTCTAAAAGCAAGTTTTCCTCCTTTGAGTTTTCCACGCTCTTAGCCTTGCGGCTGAAAGCTAACAGGTTAGCTCGAGATGGAGGTTCCACGTCCCTGCGGATTGCTGCTCTGCCGCTTGATGATCGCCGGGGATGACCCTCATGGGTTCTGCATCTCGTGCCTCGGACTCCACATGGACGAGGCATTTCCGAGATGCACAACACATTCCGAGATAATAACAACACATTGCAGTGTTGTTTTTTGGTGCAGCACGTAGCCAGCCCGCTAAAGCAACACCACGGTGGCCACCTACCACCGCTACCCTTCCACGGTCTCTAACAACCCCGCACGTGCGGGTCCGCTGGATCACGTGGCGACATCACCGGTCCAGTTGGAAACGTGTGAGTTGTCCGCACTGGGTGACATCAGAGCCCCTCCTAACTCGCTGGCTGAGTGCGCAGCTTGTTGGAGAGTTTGCAGTCCGGAACTGTTTACTATCCCGGTACATCAGTGGTACACTTTGTGTGTACGGGTTTTTTTCGGTACAGCAGTGACACACTGTGGTTGTACTGGTCAGCTCCCCTGATCCACAACAACACACTGTGGTTGTACTGGGGTGTTTTCCACGTGCCTTTATGCATAAACCTCCTATGTCAGACACAGTGTGGTTTCTCTCATGCGGATGGTAATGCGGCCATGTCTCTGAGAGAGGAGGTTCTCTCTCCTGAGCAAGGGCGCTGCCAGGAAACTATCTATGAATCAGAACCAACTGGGCTTCTATTCATAACTTTTTCTGGTGGAAAAGAAGGGGGGGGGGGCGTATGACCCTCTCTGCGGACGGTGCATCAAGGAGATGGGTGGACCAGCTTTGTTTCAAGGATGCTTATTTCCACGTTCCTTTCTGTCCACCACAGTCAGGAGGTGGCGTGGCACACAGACGTGGCCGTTTCCCCACTTGACGTCGCGGGGTTTTCGCCGTCACCGTCCGTCGAGCGTCTTGGTCCCGTCTCAGCAGACCACCTTCATAGGGGATCTCGCTGGGCTAGACCAGGCTCACGGCGCGTCTGTCCCGGGCGGGATAGACAGCGTTTCGGCCTATGGTCTTCTCGCGTGAGGCGACAAGTCACATACAGGCTATGCGTGCAGGCGACGGGTCTCATGGCTTCGGCCTTACACCTGTTTCGTTTGGACAAGCCCCACATGTGACCTTTTTTTCCCGGAGGTGGATGTGGGCTCTTGGAGCCCCGTCCACCTGAGGTTATCGGAAGGTCCGGGTATCCCCACGGTGCGTGGACACGCTTAGATCGTGGTCAGATGCAGCCCTTCTGTCCAAGGGGTCAGAATGGGGGCTGTGGTCTCGCGGAAGGTCATTACCACGGACGCCAGCCTCACAGGTAAGTTCGGAGTGCATGAGGTTCTTGGGAGACGACAGCAGGGTTTGGTTAAGCCCAACATGGCGTTTGTTCCCAAGAACGGAATGGTGACCCAGACACCGGTTGAGCTGGTAGTTTTTCATCCGCCTCCTTTCGCTTCAGCAGAGGATAGGCGGCTGCACTGTCTCTGCCCAGTGAGGGCGTTGAAGCTCTACTGCCAGAGGACGGCGGTCGGCCGGTCGTCGTCGCAACTTTTTGTCTCCTTCGGCCCAGATGGTCGGAGGAAGGCAGTGACTAAGGCGACGCTTTCTAGATGGAGTTTGGATGCCATTAGGCTGGCCTACGTCAGTAGTGGCGCTCCAGTTCCAGAAGGACTGAAGGCTCACTCTACTAGAGGCGTGGCTACTTCCTGGGCCCTCTCCAGGGGAATGTCGGTCCAGGAGGTGTGCGCGGCCGCAAACTGGTCGTCTCCATCGACTTTTGCGGCCTTCTACAGCCTGGATGTGGCAGCGGCGTCAGTGGCGCACGCTGTACTGGACATAGCGGCTGTCTCTAGTTAGGGTAGGGGAGGTTAGGCAGGTTTTTTGTGTAACCCGCCTTTTTTCCCTTCTCTACCTTCCTTCTCTTGAGTCCCCTCGGAACCACCGTTGGTAGGTTTCCAGGGGAGGCCCTGTTTCCTTGTTTTCACTTATGGGTCAGACTTGTGTCTGTTCATTAGATGAATAGGCAGACTTGGTCTGTCAGGGTCTTCTTTCTTTCAATATCCCGCACCCCGGCCCGGAGGGTTGGGGCGCCCAGGAGGCCAAAGGTCACGCCCGTGGGGGCGGAACCTTGCGGCTAGGGGGCGTGCAGACCTGAGAGGGTTTTCGGTATGGCTATAAGCCCCAGGGGGGTTTATGTATCCCATAGTGAGTATGTTACGGAGAATTTGACAAGAAACTCGAGGTTACAGATGTAACCCCGGTTTCTTTAGAATTCGGAGTAACATACTCACCTAACACCCCTGTTTGTGTGCATCTGCATGCAGAGAGCGGTTGTTAAAGAGGATGAGCCACGTCACGCAAGAGGTTTTATACCTCTTCCGGTCTACCGGACACGTGACATACCCTTCTCAGCCAATGAATGGCCCGGGAGTTTATGGTATGTAGCTCTGTTCATCGCCAGGAGGCGCTGATATCCCATAGTGAGTATGTTACTCCGAATTCTAAAGAAACCGGGGTTACATCCGTAACCTCGAGTTTTTCAGCTGATTGCCATACAGACTTGTATCGTGGACCGAGTTTCGAGGGCCCGTTCATCGCTGCTTGCAGCTTTAATTTGTGTTAAAATGTTTATCCTAGTGCCAATTGTCTAAGTAATCCTGGGCGCTACACTCCCTCTGCCAGCCTAGGGAGAGCCCAGAGACAAGCTCATGCCTCCTTCAATGCATGAAACAAGCCTTCTTATCACCTGACAGGGGGGAGTTTCCCCGGTAGGACGTAGCTTCTTATCACCTGACAGGGCGGAGTTTCCCCGGTAGGACATAGCTTCTTATCACCTGACAGGGGGGAGTTTCCCCGGTAGGACGTAGCGCGTGGAAGGAACACGCTATTCCAACCAGTTCCTTTCCCCTCCATCAGGCGCCCGGCTGGCCAGGGCTCCGCCTGGTCAGCAGTATAGAGACCCGGTGTACCTACCCTAGGGGACACAGGGAGAACATGCAAACTCCACACAGAAAGGCCCTTTCACCAACCCCACAGGGTGTGGAGAGGACACGCCCACAGCGTCCCCGCGGGAATTGAACCCAGGACCTTCTAGCTGTGAGGCAGGGGCGCCGTTTTTTGTGCGCGGCCATGGGCTGCGCACAAAAAAAACGGTACATAGTTACCATTCAATTTTCGTTGCTGTCCGGCAGGAACCAGCTAACTCAATATTTTCGCTTTTGCATTTTTTTCAGTGCTATTGAACACCCTTTACGTCTGTGTGTTGGTAAAAAAAATATTGAACCAATGTAGTATTAAAAAGTGCTTCTGACAAAACCAGCTAACTCCGTTGGATCCTCAAACTGTCTGCTAAACCAGCTAACTCCAGCAAACGGGGGTGGAGTTAGCTGGTTTTGCTGACTCCAGGCTCCACCGCTGACAAACCGCTGACAACCGGTTCCCCCGGACCGTTTTGTCAGTAGCCGCTGCTTCTAAATTTTTAGAACTTTTCGGCGATAATTCTGTCTTCTTTCACTTTCTACACGCTGTTTGGTGCCCCCCCTGCCCTGTGCTTCAGCACCTAAAGCCATAGATATAGAAACCTAGATACCTCATTGGCCTCTGCAGTTCATTGGAGCGACTGGTATCTCAATACAAGGCTCTTCCGCAGGGCTGTTTGACTACTGACCAATCACATCGCGTTGACTACTGGCCAATCACAGCGCGTCTAACTGACTAGTTGCTGCGCGGCTGCCTCTTAAGAAAAGACCCGCCCCACCTGCCTCTGATTGGCCTACCGAACACCCCCTGCTGAAGCGGAAGGAAGTGATAGGCTAGCCCTGCGGAACAAGGAAGCGCGCCCGAGATACGAACGCTTCAGAGCCGAAGGAGGCGTCTACCTTTATATGTCTGCCTAAAGCCCTTCCATTACGCTGGCACTGGCTCTTACTTCCGAGTCAAAGTGTTTCACACATGCTCAGTAAATGGTTGCCCCCTGGTGGAGGAGGGGTATAACTGTCATTGAAGAAAGAAAGAAATGTATAAATGTCAGTGAAGATGGATGGACAGACAGACAGACAGACAGACAGACAGACAGACAGACAGACAGACAGACAGACAGACAGACAGACAGACAGACAGACAGACAGACAGACAGACAGACAGACAGACAGAACCCCTTGGGGAAATGTAGGTGTCGTAGCAGCAAATGCTGAGTAGAAAAATTAAATAAACAGAATTAGATTCTGACTCTAAACTTTACACAGTCTGACTGATTTAACACGTGTATACAATATCAAATATAGAAGAAGTATAAATGTACAATCTATCAACATTGACAGATCACCAGTGACTGTAAATTGATTGAATATTAAAGGATATATACACAGCCTGTCAGTGAATATGAGACTGTTTTTCATCTATAATGACATGGCCAACAGACACACCAGGTTGAAAGTGATTTAGTACAGCAAGGATGAGTGTAGTTAAAGTGTTTATTTAAACAGACATGATAAAAACGCCACAAGGCCTCAGTCTTGTGTGTGTGTGTGTGTGTGTGTGTGTGTGTGTGTGTGTGTGTGTGTGTGTGTGTGTGTGTGTGTGTGTGTGTGTGTGTGTGTGTGTGTGTGTGTGTGTGTGTGTGTGTATGCTGTAAATATGTTGTGAAAGCAGCAATATTCACAATATTTTCAAATATTTGGTCAAGCAAATATTGTTACATTTGATTTGTCCATATCACCCAGCCCTCTTTTGTACAATAAAAAGGGAACAATTTATCCTTCATCATTACAAATGTATTCAAATAAACAGTGAATATAAACCTCATCTATACTGTAATACAATAATCTCACTACCAACTCTTTAAATTACATAAATAAGACACGAAGTTAGCAACAAAAAAGAAAATTGCAGTGTTTGTCATGACGTCGGAAAAGTCAAATCACATATAGCAAGTAAGACTGATATAAACTAGTGTAGAACAAAAGGTTTTAAGGATACCATTCCTTTTTTTATGTGTAAAACTGACATTTATGACAAAAATAGGTCACTTATGTAGCTGTAACATGTCTATGTTGTTGACACTAGAGCAGTGGTTCCCAAACTGGGGGTCGGGATCCCCAGATGATTAGCTTAACGTGCAACATTGTTTTCTCACTCAACAGTAAACAAATCAACATACAGTAGAAGTGTATACAGGGTATCTGCACACTTCTAGTTATAATTTAATGACGTAGAGGAGACCGGGAATGGTTGTCACACTTTTTACTCTGACTTGAATTGCTCATCAACAACACATCTGATGATAATCACTCCTACATTAGAAGGAAGCAACTCATTCAGTGCCATTGACGTTGCCGATGTCACGTTTTTCATAAACCCAGAGTGCCAATGACGTCGCCGACGTCATAATTTTTTTTTTTTTTCAGAACCCAAGATATGATGATTTGAAGATTTGCTGCTCCATTCACTTCTTGTTTAACTTCTTAATGAAAAAGGCTGTATCTCGACTCCTAAGCACTTTTTTTTTACAATGTATTTTTGGCCTTGGCACAGGGGTGATAAAGCCAGAAATAAGTTTGGCACTGAATGAGTTAAGTACAGTACTTGACTAAATGTACTTAATTATTTTACACCACTGCTCAACTGTGCATTAAGGACAGATTGGAGCTGCTTGATTGGACTGTAGAGAAACGGATTGACACCAACATTTTTAGGTTAAAACAAAAAGTAAAAAAAAAAAGGTTAAAGCACTATATTTTGATAGTAATAATAATTAATATAGTGTTTGTTCAGTAACAGGAGTCTCCATGTCTCTCCAGCTCTTTAATAAACAGAAAATACATGCAATACATGAAAATACAATACACAAAATATCAGCCAATCAGGAGAGAGTATCCATTTATCAGCATCATTTATAAAGTGTTCCAGTTCCAATTTTGTATCTGCTCATTTCTTTGTGTCATCACTTCAATTTCACTTGTTAAATCTGTATCCTGACTGAGTTCTCTATCCTGATTGGATAAAATTGGCATCCTGACCTGAAAATTCATTTTCTATTTAATAAAGAGGCGGAGAGACGTGGAGACTCCTGTTACTGAACAAACACTCTATAGCAATTATTACCATAATATATAGAGCTATTTAACACTTATTTTAACCAAATAAAATCACTTACCCTAAAAAGTGCCAAAACCCAATTTTTATTTTGTCAAGGTGCACTAATGTTTTCATATTGCTGGATAATATTAATATTTAATATTGCACATGTATAATGTTTTCATGTTGAGTAGTGTTATGTATTCCTCTATCCTCACTTGTACAAATAGCACTAGTCAAAGAACTACACTTCCGGAAAAACTGACACCGGAACAAGGGCTTACGACACTAGCGTCAACTTGTATCTCATGTGTGGATGCACCCTTAATGGGATAAATATAGTAAATGCATGCTTCCTGGTGTGAGGGTATATTCACAGGAAGAGACACACTTGTGAGATTCTCCTTCAAGTGCCTTAACCAAGCCCCCAGAACCCAGTGGTTTCATTGAAGCCAAATGGACATGGTGGCCATTCATGGTAGTGCAGGCACGTGCAGGCCTGGGGCTTCAACACATGAACGAGAAAACGGTTTCGACCAATGGGCTCGACTCACGAGCATGCGCACGAGCTTGCGCACGGGGCTGCGCGCTTCTGTGACGCAAAACGCGTCACTGTGACGCAAAACGCGTCACCGAAGTGACGCGTTTGGAGCCCCAAATAGGCCTCGCCCACCAAATTTCCAACCCGGAAGAAGGGTTCAAACAGGCCCATGCCAAGCCCCCAGAACCCAGTGGTTTCATTGAAGCCAATTGAACATGCTGGCCATTCATGGTAGTGCAGGCGCGTGCAGGCCTGGGGCTTCAACACATGAACGCGAAAACGGTTTCGACCAATGGGCTCGACTCACGAGCATGCGCACGAGCTTGCGCACGGGGCTGCATGCTTCTGTGACACAAAACGCATCACTGTGACGCAAAACGCGTCACAGAAGTGACGTGTTTGGAGCCCCAAATAGGCCTCGCCCACCAAATTTCCAACCCGGAAGAAGCGTTCAAATAGGCACATGCGCTGGGTGAGCAACTCAATGCAAGTGGATGGGAGGAGAATTCGGGTGCCCTCTCTATTATTTTTAACTCTATGGCCCATGCGCTGGGTGAGCAACTCAATGCAAGTGGATGGGAGGAGAATTCGGGTGCCCTCTCTATTATTTTTAACTCTATGGCCTTAACCCATTTAAACCAGGAAAGAATCTGTGTCATTTTAAGATTTCTTTGGGCTATTTTCTTTTTTGAAAAATTGTGAAAAAATGTGCAAATCTTTTAATACATTTCAACTCAAATCTTTGCTTTTGGGGGTCCCTGAAACTAAATATTTTCAGATGGTTTTTTTTCTCATTTTGGGAGGTCCTTGACATGAAAAAGTTGACGAGCCATTGATATATTAGTCCGGAGGATAGAGACGAGATTTTAGGTGAATCGTTCACTTTTTCATAAAAGCATGAAACTTGGTACACTTGTACAGTTTGGGGCCCTGAACATTTTCAGATATGGAGCCATCGCAAATACGCCCCCTGGTGGCCATTTTACTCTCCGCCATCACCAAATAATGTATTTTGCATCATAACTCCTGAACCAAAGATGATAATACAGAATAGGTGATGTCTACACCTATGTTTTGATGGTAACTGATTACAATAATATCAAGTACAACATCATAAACTGTTCAGGTGAATAGTTAATGGTCAATTCAGGGATTTTGTGAGGTAGTCCGGTGGTTTTGTCCAAAAATCTTTCACTTTTCCATGAAAATATGAAACTTGGTACAATTGTACAGTTTGGGACCCCGAACATTTTCAGATATGGGGCCATCGCAAAAACGCCCCCTAGTGGCCATGTTGGCCATTTTACTGAGGAGAGGTTTTAGCACCAAAGACAAAGGGGCAAGTAGTGGAAGGAAAGTATATGCCTATTTCATCCTCACTCAACATGATATGATGACACCTGGGGTCTGATTGCCAGAATGGTGACAGCCCTGGTCTGATCAGCCCAGCCCTACAAATGTTTGCTGAACCTCTCCTCAGATGAAAATCACTCCCTTGGTGAATGGACGCAGGCTCGGGCGGTAAGCAAAACACACTCCAACATTTATCCTTAAATGGGTTGTTTTAAGACTGAATATAACTAATTGTGGTTTCTACTCCCATCCCTAGGCACCATAGGGCTCTTCAAGTGACTCTGTGGTTGGTTTGGGTTTCTAGATGATATGTCTTTCAAATGTAAATTCCTGTACCTGTACATTCACTATATTCCACTCAATATGCATGTTGACTGGGGAATGCTATCTCTCATAGATTCATGTTTATTCCCCTTTTCATGCAGAGATGGCAGATGATAACTGTCAAGATCTTCAAAATGACACTGGCCAATGTACGAACACACTGGCCAATGTACGAACATGGCTAGGACCACAACACAAGATGTTGTGGTCCTAGCCATTGCACATGTGTCAGAGCTGAACATTGAGGAGCTATGGTTGGCATTTGGGACTGGCAAGAACTTCAGACATATTCCTGCCCATGAGATTGCCAAGACTCTGGGTCCTGACAAATCCAAGGCCCTTCCTGTGTTCCATGCCTTCACTGGCTGTGACACAGTATCTGCATTTGCAACCAGGGGCAAGAAGAAAGCCTGGGAAACCTGGAATGCCTATGACATGGCAACAGAGGCCTTCATGGCTCTGTCAAAGGCTCCAAAACAAATTCCAGAGGAAGTCATTTCCATTGTGGAACGCTTCACAATTCTCCTCTATGATCGCACCAGCAGCCAACTAAACATAAATCAAACTCGTCTGGAGTTATTCACAAAAAAAGGAAAAGGGATGGAGCAAATACCCCCAACTAGGGATGTACTGGTGCAGCACCTCAAAAGAGCAGTGTACCAAGGAGGACACTGTTGGGGACAAGCACTTGAGGTGGCACCACATATGCCATCTCCAACAGACTGGGGTTGGACAGACCCAAGTAATTGGAGACCATTGTGGTCAACTCTGCCACAGGCAAGCCAATCCCTCCTTGAGCTATTAAGTTGTGGCTGCAAGAAAGGCTGCAAGGGGCATTGCAAATGCAAAAAAAGCGTCCTTAAAGTGCACAGCACTGTGTCAATGTGGAACAGACTGTGAAGGAGGCAGTGAAGAATAAGGTCATCATCAACAACAACGACAACATATATGAAATATGTTCCAACAACAGTAAAACATTTTTTTCTGAAATAAAATCTTTATCTGTGATACATTATGTTTATGCTAATTTGTTATTGTCATATTGAATATAGTTCTGTTCTTTTAGTCACTGTTTTAGCAGGGGCAATGAACCAAAGGCTTATGTTTCTAA
Organism: Gymnoscopelus braueri; assembly: GCF_963280865.1. Lineage (NCBI taxonomy): Eukaryota > Metazoa > Chordata > Actinopteri > Myctophiformes > Myctophidae > Gymnoscopelus > Gymnoscopelus braueri. Next base: position 12,491,141 of record NC_137612.1, on the reverse strand, counting down.
ACATAAAATACTGTGATTTCCTTCTCACAACATCACTGAATTGACCATTAACTATTCACCTGAACAGTTTGTGATACTGTACATGATATCATTGTAATCCTTGACCATCAAAACATAGGTGTCTGTATCATATATACTGTCTTATCATGTATGGTTCAGGAGATATGATGCAAAATACATTATTTGGTTATGGTGTAAAGTCAAATGGCCACCGTGGCCACCAGGGGGCGTTTTTGCGATGGCTCCATATCTGAAAATGTTCAGGGGCCCAAACTGTACAAGTGTACCAAGTTTCATGCTTTTATGAAAAAGTGAACGATTTTCGTCTCTATCCTCCGGACTATATAGCAACATAAGTAAAAGAGAAAAAAAAAAAAACTGTTAGGATTTAGGAGACATTTGTAGAATCCCCAGAAGCAATAAGATTTTACTTACAAATGTTTGCTTTAAAAATATATATATATTGAAAGATTTTCAAGATTTTTCAAAAATAGCAGATCAAGCTCAGTGCCGCGCTATGAGCTTGTAGATCTGCTATTTTTGAATAGCCAAAGGAATCTATAAATGTCACACATGATGCGTCCCCGGCAGGGCTGCCAACATTGGACTGTCAGAATCCAGGAGATTGGTTGGGGGCGTGGTTAGCAGGGGGTCTGGGGGTCCCCGCCCCCCCCCCCCCCCGATTTTTTTTAACAGATATGTAATTTCCTGTGTTTTGGTGAGTTTGATACTTTAATCAGGCTTGCTTTACTAGCATTGGAAAATAATGGGTACAATTTCATCCATTAAAAAAGTAGGCCTACAGAAATTGATTTGATGACTGAAGCAATGTATCTTTAGTAATAACCATTCATTACTTAAAAGTTCATATCTCTGTATAATGGCATGCACTGACCACACCCCCGAACCGGGGGGTCTGGGGGTCCTCCCCCATAAACTTTTGAACATAGTAGATGTCATTTCCTGTGTTCTGGTGAATTTTGGGAGTTGGATACCAAATCCAGGAGAAAACCAGAAGAAATGACGATCCAGGAGTGCCAGGAGATGTGGTCAAAAACCAGGAGACACCTGCGGGATCCAGGAGTGTTGGCAGTCCTGGTCCCCGGTCTTAATGGGTTAACCTCCTGCAGCCCAGGTGGCTGGTCATGGTGATGGTGTCCAGTATCACTGACACCATGCTGTGATCATAGCAGCCGGCCATCAGAATATCCTCTGTAGAACCTTTCACCATTCATTGCATTGTTCTTAATTAACCCATTAAGACCGGGAACGCATCCATGTCATTTTTAGATTTCTTTGGCTAAATGGTAAAAGGTAAATGGACAAAATGGTAAATGGTGCATTTATATAGCGCTTTTATCCAAAGCGCTTTACATAGATTGTGCATTACATTACATTCACTCATTCACACACACACACACACACACACACACACACACACACACACACACACACACACACACACACACACACACACACACACACACTCACACACATTCACACAGCGATGGAGGAGGAAACCATGCAAGGCACCAACCTGCTCATCGGGAGCAATTAGGGGTTCAGCGTCTTGCTCAAGGACACTTCCACACTAACTCTGGGGGAACCCGGGATCCAACTGAGAACCTCACGGTTCTCATCCTGCCACTCTACCCTAGCCTGGTAAACCCTCCCTCCGGAAATCTCAATTCCATTTCATTTCAGGAGTGAAATGAAATGGAATTGAGATTTCCGGTGTGGGAGGGTTTACCAGGCTAACTCTACCCCTGAGCCACTGCCGCTACTCAAAAATAGCAAATCTACAAGCTCATAGCGGGAGCTTGTAGATCTGCTATTTTAGAAGAACTGTGAAAAAAATTGCAAATATTTTAAAGCGAACATTTTTAACTCAAATCTTTGCTTCTGGGGGGTCCCAGGAACAACGTATTTTGAGATGGGGGTCCGCGGCCAAATACATATAATTTTGGGGGTCCTTGACATGAAATAAGAACCACTGATATTATAGCAACATACGTTTTTTCAGGATTTAGAAGACATTTGTAGAATTCTCAGAATAATCCCTAAAAAAGATTTGAGTTACAAATGATTGCTTTAAAAATCTATATATCTATATATATTCAAAGATTTGCACACATTTTCATGATTAAAAAAATCAAAGCATCCCCTTGCTTGACACCAGATGGCGTTGGGAACCACCCTGAACAGTAATCATTAACTCTATCACATGCCTGGGGGGCTTTATACAAAGATTGTATGGCCCAGTAAAACTTTCCGTGTATAGATGGGTTTCCGCGCGACGTCATCACAGAGCAGAGTGTGCATTCTGCGCATGCGGGAGGTAGAACGACCCGGAAGTGCCATTCACTCTATTGTTATTTTCGGGATTTAGATAGGCATAATGCTGCTATTATAGGCAGAATAGGCATAATGCTGCTATTATATACAGACAGATCCAACTTCCGACAAATCATTTTTATTGAGTAAAGAAGATATTACAAACTGCATCATTTAATCTACTTTCATTAAACCCGGTGAAGACCATTTATTTTATCAATGTACAGTGGCCAGAGATGCTGCGGGTAATAGCGCCCTCTACAGGCTCTTCCCTCCACTGCGCGCGCATCATCCTCAATGTTTACAAACGGGAAACCCATCTATACACTCTTCCAGAAGATGGTAGTAGATCGCGATTGACAAAATATAACGGGCAAAGGATGACTTGTTATGCATGATACTGTTGTAAACTACTCTAGGCTAGCTAGTAATGGAAAATACATGATCAATACAGGCTCTAGTCTTTCTAAAACCATTCTGTTCTTCTACTAAACGGTTATTTTCTTCTTTCTTCTTCGATATACTGTGCTCAAAATACTAATACCTCGATAATTTAAGGGTATTCTAGGGTCGTTTTTGGTGGATTTTGGTATTGGACTTACACAATAGATTTACACCAAACTGAAGGAATAGTCCCAGTTTCAAAACAAAAATCTAATAAAACATAGAGTTCACCTCTGTGAACCAGGTACTTTTGAGTATTTCATTTGTTATTTCGTCAAAACCTGAGGCTTTGCCCACCTAGCAATAGCTATTTTCACCTCCTCAATATTAGGGGAGAACGGGGTAAGATGAACCACTTTTTACTTATGTTGACCTCTAGGCAAGGAAAAATGAGATGGAAGTAAAATCTAAGCATCTACTAAAACTTCAAGATGTCTTCCATCAATTGAAATAATGAGTGTGCATCCATGACAAATGGTTGTAAAAATATGGGTTCTCAAAAAAAAGTGGTCATGTGGTTCAATTTGCCCCAGGTAAGGGGTAAGTTGATCCTAGTCAAGGGGTAAATTTACCCATATGATATTTTGCATTTTCAAGTTTAAACTTGAACAAATAATGTATTCACGTATCAACAATAATTTAATAACACATTTCCCTTTTGCAAATGGTCTTATTTATGTTCTTAATGGTATGTAAACAATATAAAACTAATTAAATAATGTTTGTTATTCAGAACCTTTTAATATTTGCAATTGTTAATACAATATTGAAAACTTCTCTTAAATGAGTGTATTCATCCAAATGAAAGGTCATACAGCATAATTTGAGAAGAAAAGACATAATAAAAAATATGAATGGTATTGAAAATGCTATTGAAAATATTAGGATAATTGGCTCAATTTACCCCAAGGCATTTGGTTCATCTTGCCCCATGGCCACCATTTTGACAAATCTGGCTAGCTTTATGCTTCAGGCTAAGCTTTAGTTAAATGATTCACATGGTTTCATACATAAGAATATCACCAACATGCATGATATATAAGTTTAGGCCTGGGTACATTTGCTTTAAAATAAACATCATTATACCAGAAAAGTAAAAATTTAACTTTGACCAGCACAAAACACTTTTTTATGTAAAAATATGCTTATCACAGTGCCCATGTGTGTCTCCCCTTCACTGCCAGGTAGAAATGATGGGTGTGTCCTGATTTTAAGGTCACATGACCACTCATGTGTATAGTTTTAAAGATACAGGGGGTGGTTCAACTTACCCGGCGGCTGATCTTACCCCGTTCTCCCCTACCTTATTAAGAATATTTCCATGATTAAGAGTGAGGTGAGGTGATTGATTTTCTAGCTGGGATTTAAGTAAACAAATATTATCAGCAAATACTGCATCAAAATAGTCTCCCTCTTGGTTCCCTGAAAACAAATCCATAAAGCACCTTTCCCATTCATCTAAAACCTTTGGAATGTCACTAACTCATTGACCATACACCTCCAATGGTATTTTATTCTGCCTTTTTGGAACAAGTACATTTATCTGATCCCATCCCAGAAACGTTGTGGATTGGCTGCGTGTGTTTCTTCAAAATGTAAAATATATCCTTTATTATACTGCCTTTTAAAATAACCTAACCTTTTATCAAACATATTTTTTATAGAGTTAAAACATATTTTAACTCTATAATGTTCTCTCTGAATCTTATCTTCTTTATATTCCAAGTAAATATGTTCTGCTTTACGCATTGCCTTCCACAAACCATTTAACTCTTGATTCCAAAACGGTTTATTTGAGTTTTTTGAATTTTATTTTGAAAGTTAGACCGGCCCTCATGCCTTTGGCCATTCCCCAACTCCCCATACAAAAGTTCACAGATTCCGCTATAACCAGTTATCAAGTTCAAGCTGTGTTTTTTGCATTGTCTGCATCTTATTGACCTGTTCGTTTAAACATTTTTCCATTTTAGATGAACAAAATTAATTGGTACACATCTGCACATTCTACGTTTAAATTAATTACTCACTTCTATTTGGAACATGGTTGATTTCATCAATACTACCAACTTGTGGCCGCGTGATAAAATTAGGTAGGGTAAGTGATTTTCTTTGGTTAAAATAAGTGTTAAATAGCTCTATATTCTGATAGTACTCATTGCTATAGAGTGTTTGTTCAGTAAAAGGAGTCTCCTTGTCGCTCTTTATAAAATAGAAAATGCATTTTCGTTTCAGTTTCAGTTTCATTTCCAATTTTATCCAATCAGGATAGAGAACTCAATCAGGATATAGATTAAACAAGTGAAATTGGAAGTGATGACACTAAGAAATGAGCAGGCAAAATTGGAACTGGAACACTATAAAAGTGAAGCTTAAAAATGGGTACTTTCTCCTGATTGGCTGAGATTTTGACACTTACCGGAAAATGTATTTTCTGTTTATTAAAGAGCTGGAGAGACGGGGAGACTCCTGTTACTGAACAAACACTCTATAGCAATATAGTGCTTTAACCTTTTAACAAAATACTTTTTGTTTTAACCAAAAAAATATCACTTACCCTACCTTTTTACTTTTATTTTTATCCCGCGATTTTGTAACCCTATTTTTTACACCCAGTGCCAATTGTCTATGTAATCCTGGGCACTACCTTCCCTCTGCCAACCTAGGGAGGCCAGGGCCGAGCTCATGCCTCCTTCAATGCATGAGAGCCAACTGACCTTCTTGTCACCTGACAGGGGAGAGTTTCCCTGGTTGGACGTAGCGCGTGGAAGGAACACGTTATTCCAACCAGTTCCCTTCCCCTCCATCAGGCGCCCCGGCTGGCCAGGGGGAGGCAGTATAGTGACCAGGATTACTGCATGTTTTTGTGAGGGTACCTACCCTAGGAGACACGGGGAGAACATGCATACTTACCTTTAAAAAATGATAGTGAGTGGTCTGGAACACGTCACCAATTAAATCAAAACATTGGCAATCTGAAATAACTTTAGTTGAGCACCTTAAAATCTAAGCAAGTCCCCAGACAGTCAAATGGTTCAGCTATATAAATCAACTGCGGCCCTTCCTTTCGTTGAGATTGATGTAAAGTTATCTTCAAGGGGGTTTAGACGCACATTTTAGACTCAAGTGGAAATTCTAGAAAGGCTTCGCCGTGTCGATTCACACAGTCATCAATAGAGTGACGTAGGGGGATGTTATCCACTTCATTTAAATGGTCTGGTTGTCCAGTGTTGATTTCGTCGACTAAAACTATGACAAAAAATGTTCGTCGACTACCTTTTTTCACTGACTAAACAAAAACTAAAAACGAAATCAAAGCTAAGGTATGACTAAAACTAAGACTAATATACTGACAATTTCGTCAACAAATAAAAACTAGACTAAAATGTTAGTGAGGGATCTAGTGGAGAAGAGATCCAGTAGAACTAAAAGACAAGACATTTTGTTTGGTTGTGCTCAGGTGTTGCGCTCTGAAAATGGCAGATCTACAAGCTCACGTAGATGATAAAAGATCTTTATGGGCTTTGCCCGCTCCTATATATATATATATATATATATATATATATTTATATTTATATTTATATATATATATACATATAGTCAACCTGGCCGTCTCGCAGCGACGGCTGTGTTGTTGTCTGTTCATTCTATCTGCAAACCGACCTCGGTAAGCGCAGATTCCTCGTGACTATGTTGGTATTAGTCATCCAGGTGTTGCAAACACTGCCTCTGGCGGTCAGAAGGAATGAAGTAGAACGAGAGTTATGCATATAACTACGAATTCCGGATGACCGCCAGAGTTGACTGTCACTCGGAATCTCATTCTCGACGAAAAGATTTCAGGAGGATGATCGCTGTGCACCCCACCTATATAGGTGGCGTGCGTGCACACAGGTCACGAGTGACTTTGTTGGTATTAATACTCGTTTCATTTCCAATTTTATCCAATCAGGATAGAGAACTCAATCAGGATATAGATTAAACAAGTGAAATTGGAAGTGATGACACTAAGAAATGAGCAGGCAAAATTGGAACTGGAACACTATAAAAGTGAAGCTTAAAAATGGGTACTTTCTCCTGATTGGCTGAGATTTTGACACTTACCGGAAAATGTATTTTCTGTTTATTAAAGAGCTGGAGAGACGGGGAGACTCCTGTTACTGAACAAACACTCTATAGCAATATAGTGCTTTAACCTTTTAACAAAATACTTTTTGTTTTAACCAAAAAATATCACTTACCCTACCTTTTTACTTTTAAATTTTTATCCCGCGATTTTGTAACCCTATTTTTTACACCCAGTGCCAATTGTCTATGTAATCCTGGGCACTACCTTCCCTCTGCCAACCTAGGGAGGCCAGGGCCGAGCTCATGCCTCCTTCAATGCATGAGAGCCAACTGACCTTCTTGTCACCTGACAGGGGAGAGTTTCCCTGGTTGGACGTAGCACGTGGAAGGAACACGTTATTCCAACCAGTTCCCTTCCCCTCCATCAGGCGCCCCGGCTGGCCAGGGGGAGGCAGTATAGTGACCAGGATTACTGCATGTTTTTGTGAGGGTACCTACCCTAGGAGACACGGGGAGAACATGCATACTTACCTTTAAAAAATGATAGTGAGTGGTCTGGAACACGTCACCAATTAAATCAAAACATTGGCAATCTGAAATAACTTTAGTTGAGCACCTTAAAATCTAAGCAAGTCCCCAGACAGTCAAATGGTACAGCTATATAAATCAACTGCGGCCCTTCCTTTCGTTGAGATTGATGTAAAGTTATCTTCAAGGGGGTTTAGACGCACATTTTAGACTCAAGTGGAAATTCTAGAAAGGCTTCGCCGTGTCGATTCACACAGTCATCAATAGAGTGACGTAGGGGGATGTTATCCACTTCATTTAAATGGTCTGGTTGTCCAGTGTTGATTTCGTCGACTAAAACTATGACAAAAAATGTTCGTCGACTACCTTTTTTCACTGACTAAACAAAAACTAAAAACGAAATCAAAGCTAAGGTATGACTAAAACTAAGACTAATATACTGACAATTTCGTCAACAAATAAAAACTAGACTAAAATGTTAGTGAGGGATCTAGTGGAGAAGAGATCCAGTAGAACTAAAAGACAAGACATTTTGTTTGGTTGTGCTCAGGTGTTGCGCTCTGAAAATGGCAGATCTACAAGCTCACAACGCGTCACAGTAGAGCTGCTATTTTCAGCATGCAACCAAGTGTAAAGTCAGCCATTACGACGCCATCAAGGCACCGCCAAAATACATTTTAGTCGACTAAATCAACTGTAGATTTAGTCGACTAAAACTAGACGAACAGCTAAACATTTCAGATGACTAAAACGAAATAAAAATGTGCTGTCAAAATCAGCACTAGTTGTCCACCGATTCGGCTGTTGACATGGGTTTGTATAGGAAGGGGGCGTGTCTGATAAATTCTGAATCAGGGGAGCTCACTAAAGCCTGAGATCATGTTAAAATGAGCTCACTAAAGCCTGAGTCCATGTTAAAATGAGCTCAAACACGTTTGAAAGTGAAAGTTGAGCACAGAGCAGGTTTACCTTCAATCTCGACATGTTCTTAACTGTTCAGGAGGATTCAAACTGGCAACCTTCCAAAACATGCCTATAGTTCTCTTACCGTCAGTCTTGCATACATTTCAACCATTAAATAACACATGGTGATAAAACAACCCAATGTTTTATTATTGTACAAATTGCAATGACCAAATCGGCAGAATATGTTCCACTGATGAGAAATAATAGTTATGTCTCCGTTAAAACAGTCACAACGATACTGATTGTATTCAGTTTAGTCATTTTAGAAAAATATGATCTTTGAACATAATTGTTATTAGAAACTCAGTTGAGACATTATTTACATACAAGATGATTGAGTGTCTCCATATTAACCCCTCGAACCCTATTATACTTGCTGACTGGAGTCCCCCAGGGGTCTATACTAGTCTTTCCCCCCCCCCCCCTCTACACTAAATATCTTTGCAGAAAATAGCCGAAACCAGACTCGTCTTGTCGTGGCGTGTCTCTCTTCTTTAGCTTTCCTGTCTCAAAAAAAGCTTTCCTGTCTCACGGAACTGTCTGACATTAAGCATTCAATGACTAAAAGAAACCTTAAAGAATAAAAAAAAAAAAGGTAAAACATGGCAAACAATCATAAAATGTGGACATTCCTATATTGGAGAAATATGTTCAGTATTTCAAAGGCTGAAGTGTATTCTTCAAATGTCACTTTGAATAAATTGTCCGTTAGTGTACGGTCTGTCTGTCTGTCTGTCTGTCTATTGTGAAAATATAAGAGTACACAGGATTCATATCACCTCCTAGGACACAGATTTGTGTTCATAACTTTGTTATGGCTTTTAGCAGAATGAGCAACACTAATGTTTTGTCTGTGACAGGCAAGACATAAGATAAAGAATCCTATCGCTAATTTTTATGAGACTGAATCATTGAAAAGTTGTTGCTGTGTGTTACTTTGTATCGTTTTACTGTTGCTTTGGCAAAACATGCCAATAAATTATAAATCAATGCTTTTCCTTTTCATCATCACAAACAGGAACATAAGTTAAATGTGGTTAATTATAATGATGTGATTTATCATCACAACACCTTTAAGATGATTGAAGAATGAAGGCAGTGTAATGCTCCAACCTGTGTCCTTTTCATTAATGTGTGTGTGTGTGTGTGTGTGTGTGTGTGTGTGTGTAATATATACGGTTTGCGTCTGTCTGTACCAACACACTTGTGTGTTTTGGACATGCAGTGTCTCTGTGTGTGTGTGTGTGTGTGTGTGTGTGTGTGTGTGTGTGTGTGTGTGTGTGTGTGTGTGTGTGTGTGTGTGTGTGTGTGTGTGTGTCACACACACACACACACGTTTCTCATCAGAATACTTGTGTTGTTCCAACAGATGATTAACTGTGTTTTAAATGTCCCGCTAAAAGTTTGTCCACTTCAACATTTCGCTCAACCAGAGATCTCTGGTCCGCCCGCCCGTACGTCTGTCTGTCAGAGACTGTCTGTCTGTCTGTCTGTCTGTCTGTCAGAGACTCTGTCTCTCAGACACGACGTCCTGCAGTCGTTTGAGCAGCACGTCTGGGCCGCCTCCCCCTCCCCCATTCTCGGGACACGCCCTCTTGCTGGGCGAGTCGCAGCCTGGCGGTGACATCATTACGTCTCCCTCCATGGTGAACGCCCTCTTCCTGCTCACACAGCCCTGCCGGATCATCCGGTTGATGTCCGTCAGCTCCTGTAGAGAGGAGAAGAAAGCATGAAGAACAATACTGGGTCAAAACCAGTGTTGATTTCGTCGACTAAAACTATGACGTAAAATGTTTGTCGACCACCTTTTTTCACTGACGAATCGATCTACAAGCTCACAACGCATCGCAGCGCGACGCGTTGTGAGCTTGTAGATCAGCCATTTTCAGCATGCAACCAAGTGCCCGGGCCGGGCTTAATACCACGGGCTAGGGCCCACATTTTTGGCCCGTGCAGGGCTCTACTAAGAATAGAGGGTTCAAGTGGTGTGTGTGTGTGTGTTCACCTTAGAGGGGCTCCCGTTGATCCTGTAGGTGTAGGACCCGGGGGTCAGGTGACCCGGGGACGACTTGTGAGGAGAGACGTACAGAGAATGTCTCTGAGAGACACGCCGAGGAGACAGAGGCTGAGACCTGACTGACGGGAAGGGCGAGAGAGGAGGGGCGTCCATCTGAGAGAGACAGAGAGACAGAGAGAGAGAGAGAGAGAGAGAGAGAGAGAGAGACAGAGACACAGAGAGAGAGAGACAGACAGAGAGGTTAGAAACCCATACAAATTGTGAAACCTATTATATCATTGTCAGGCAGGAACCTCTTATCATAATTTTTACACCCTACTTGATCATACTACAGCGTCACACAAAAGTAGCAGATCTAAAAGCTCGAAACATGGTGCGAAGTGACGCGTTTTGAGCTTGTAGATCTGTTATTTCTTTGTTTGAATAGGTATGGCAGAGCGGTAGTACCGTTGGCCTTGAGGGCATACCGCATTGTTGACCGTAGGTCTCCCTTCCGGGACAGACCAGTCCGCTAGGGCAGGATGCTCTCACAGTTTGGGGGGGGAGGTGCATGTGGCATCCTCACTCCTAACCTTCGGCTGCGTCATTGACCACTGAAACTCAAAACTATTGTCCGAACATTACTGGATTTTCGTACATCGTACGCCAGGGCGTTGAACGCCAGCAAGTGTAAACTGTGCTCTAGTTGGGACAAGGGCCACTGTATAGGTTGGAGCGTTGCTCTGTGCTTATGCTGCTCTAGATATCTGCGGATGATGTTAAGTAGAGGGTTCAGCCTCTCTACCATTGAGATGCTCTCCGCGTGTGGCCCCCACAGGTTGCATGGGTGCCATCATGATGCTTGCCTGTGGTATTGGAAGCATTGTCCCCAGCCGGTACATCGGGCTGCTCTCAGATGGCTATCTGCTAGTGCTCTTGTCCTCACTGCTTCATCTGCAAAAGTGAGTAGGTGCCTAGGTGGGCTTCATGCCCTGCCCATTGCCAGAGACTGTTAAAGTGGGATTCCGATGGGTCGGGGTTTACCATATGGCCGACCCCTCCTTACGTCCTCAGAGGCTTTCTGCCTTTCACGTCAGCTAGCCTATTGATTTTGTTAGTTTGCTCCTCAACCAGGGGTGGATCAACTGCATTCTAGTACCTGCCTATTGTGTCCCGTCCGGGCTCTGTGGCAGGACATAGCTGTGATGGCTGGAGTTTGGTTGTACTTGTCTGTGATGAAGGGCACAGCTGTGCCTTGGCTTAATGGAGACTTTCATTACTGCTTTCAGGCAAATGTACGTCTTCAGCGGACCTCTAGGTTTCCCCCAAGGCATTTTTTGACCGGGGGTGTTGGCAGAGGGGCGGCCATAGCTGAGTGGTTAGTGAGCCCGCCTAGGGAACCAGAGGCCCTGGTTGCCCCAGGTTCGATTCCAGGCTATCCCAGCATATGTGCCGATGATATGAAATTTGTCCCTGAGCAAGACTCTTAACCCCAATTGCTCACAGGTTCTCATTGGAAACAAGACCGCAAGGACTTTCATGAACGACCTGTTAAAAGGAATTATCCTTAGAGCCTCTCCCTCAGTGATACAGGCTTAGAGCAGGCCAGGAGATGCAGCCGAATGGGCTTCATCTTTATGGGCTTTGCCCGCTCCTATATATATATATATATATATATATATATATATATATATATATATATATATATATATATATATATATATATATATATATATATATATATATATATATATATATATATATATATATATATATATATATATATATATATATATATATATATATATATATATATATATATATATATATATATATATATATATATATATATATATATTTATATTTATATTTATATATATATATACATATAGTCAACCTGGCCGTCTCGCAGCGACGGCTGTGTTGTTGTCTGTTCATTCTATCTGCAAACCGACCTCGGTAAGCGCAGATTCCTCGTGACTATGTTGGTATTAGTCATCCAGGTGTTGCAAACACTGCCTCTGGCGGTCAGAAGGAATGAAGTAGAACGAGAGTTATGCATATAACTACGAATTCCGGATGACCGCCAGAGTTGACGGTCACTCGGAATCTCATTCTCGACGAAAAGATTTCAGGAGGATGATCGCTGTGTGCACCCCACCTATATAGGTGGCGTGCGTGCACACAGGTCACGAGTGACTTTGTTGGTATTAATATTCGACCTATGCGCGAGCGCGCGATGAATATCCAGGTGTTGAAAACACTGCCTCTGGCGGTCATCCGGAATTCGTAGAACCTTAGTTATATGCATAACTCTCGGTTCCACCTGACAGAGATGATATGTCATTTGTGGTTTATCTGTGTGTGTGTGTGTGTGTGTGTGTGTGTGTGTGTGTGTGTGTGTGTGTGTGTGTGTGTGTGTGTGTGTGTGTGTGTGTGTGTACCTTGGTATCCATGGTAACGTATCTCAGGGCAAAACTCTTCATCTTGAGGACAAAGACTGAGTTGTAGAACTGGATGAGGTCACCGCGATCCTCCTCTACCGATTGGCCGGAACCAGCTCCGCCTTCACCCTGATTGGCCTTTTCTGCAGCTGAGGATTCAGATAAATAAATATACCTATAAATATACTCGGTGTCTCCCAGGGCTCTACACTAGAGCCCCTGGTATTTCCCTCTACACCAAACGGCCTTCTTCAACGTCAACTCTCACGCTGGACGCTAACCAATGTGCGACCCCAACGGCACCTTCCCGCGACCCCATTTTGGGTCGCGACACATAGTTTGAGAACCGCTGTTACATTACATCACAGTCATCTAGCAGACGCTTTTATCCAAAGAGACTTACAATAAGTGCATTCAACATAGTTAGGGAAGAAAACTACTAATCACCAGAAGCCAGTTGCACCACCTCACACTAAGTTCAAACTTAGCCTAGTTATAGCTTAATCCATTCAATCCGGGGACGCATCTCTGTCATTTTAGATTTCTTTGGCTATATAAAATAGCAGATATACAAGCTCATAGCGCGGCAGAGCTTGTACATCTGCAATTTTTTTTAAATCGTGAAAATGCGTGCAAATCTTTGAATATATATATTTTAAAAAAATACATATATTTAAAGATTTGCACACATTTTCACATTTAAAAAAAGAAAAAGCAGATCTACAAGCTCATGGCGCGGCACTCGGTGCCGCGCTATGAGCTTGTATATCTGCTATTTTTGAATAGCCAAAGAAATCTAAAATGACAGAGATACTTTCCCGGCTAAATGGGTTAAATGGCTTTTTAAAAGCCATTTAAGCTATAACTAGGCTAAGTTTGAACTTAGTATGAGGTGGTGCAACTGACTTAAGTGCATTCTCTTCCAAAACAAGCAACTAAGAGCATACCTAGCGCTAAGGTAAAAGTGCAATATATCAGCTACCTACTTTCATAAACAGATGAGACAAATAGGAAAATCAAATGAGCAAGAGCTAAAACAAATAAGTGTATCGAATAAACAAGATCCAATAAGACAAGAGCTCAAACAAATAATTGACAACAAGTAGGCCAGGCTAAGAGGAAGGGTCAGGTAGTGTTTCCTGAAGAGGTGGGTTTTCAGCCTGCGGTGAAAGATGGGCAGTGACTCTGCTGTCCTGACATCAGTGGGGAGTTCATTCCACCACTGTGGGCCCAGAACAGAGAAAAGCTGTGACCGTGTAGATCGGCCAGAAGGACCACTGAGCGACGAGGCAACCAGTCGCCCCGAGGTGGCAGACTGAAGTGGTCGGGCAGGGGTGTAAACATCGACCATAGCCTGGAGGTAAGAAGGAGCTGTTCTTTCACTGCCCTATAGGCTAGCACCAGGGTTTTAAACTGGATGCGAGCCGCTACGGGGAGCCAGTGTAGAGAACGGAGATGGGGAGTTGTGTGGGAGAACGGTTGAACACCAGACGAGCCGCAGCTTTCTGAATAAGCTCCAGAGGTCTGATGGCAGATGCCGGGGCACCAGCAAGGAGGGAGTTGCTGTTCTACAACATTCTGTAGACCAACTTCACTCTCCAGATGCTCTAGAACAATGTCATGGTAGATTGTGTCACTTTAGATTGAGCTCAGTTCAAGTGTAGAAACCATCATGGAGTGTATTTTAAACAAACACACCTCAGGTACAGATAACTTACATCATCGCTCAGCATGCATGGACACAAAGATACACACTCCATCCAAACACACACACACACACACACACACACACACACACACACACTCCAAACAAAAGATACACACACTCCATCAAGAACAATGTGATGGTAGATTGTGTCAAATGTGTCACTTTACATTGAGCTCAGTTCAAGTGTAGAAACCATCATGGAGTGTATTTAAACAAACACACCTCAGGTACAGATAACTTACATCATCGCTCAGTATGGACGGACACAACAGTGTCCATTTTGTTGACGATTTTTTTTTTCCACTGATGAAAAATAAATACAAACTAAGCTATGATGACAACTATGAAACTACTAGATATACTGACCATATATATCATCAACAAATAAAAACTAGGAGAAGAGAAGTTCAAAAGAGAGAGTGTGTGTGTGTGTGTGTGTGTGTGTGTGTGTGTGTGTGTGTGTGTGTGTGTGTGTGTGTGTGTGTGTGTGTGTGTTCTTACATTCACCTCCTGAAGCAGGATCCACCTCCATATTCTCATCTGACGTCTGTTCTCTGTTCTCTCTTCTCCGAAGCAGAACACTGCGATACACCTACACACACACACACCTCAAGAATTAATACAATTCAATGTTTTCATCAGGCGGTGTGTGTGTGTGTGTGTGTGTGTGTGTGTGTGTGTGTGTGTGTGTGTGTGTGTGTGTGTGTGTGTGTGTGTGTGTGTGTGTGTGTGTGTGTGTGTGTGTGTGTGTTCTCTCACATGGCTGCTGGCCTGCGGTTGGCTGCGGTAACACTTCATAATGTCCTGGAAGGTGTGTGTCTCCTTTGTGATCTGAGAAACACAGTTTATTAATGGAAACATTACAGTGTGTTTAACCTAGAATATACTATAAATACACCTAGAATATACTATAAATACACCTAGGATATACTATAAATACACCTAGAATATACTATAAATACACCTAGAATATACTATAAATACAGAGTGTGTTTACTTTTATAATAAAATAATATAATGTTAATATAAAGTAATACCTTGGATATAATATAAATACTACAGAGTACTTTTTACCTTGGATATAATATAAATACTACAGAGTATTTTTTACCTTGGATATAATATAAATACTACAGAGCAGTATCTGGTCCAGGTGTCGGTCCTTCATCAGGTCGGTACAGTGGACCACAGCGTGTTCGAAACACGTCCAGATCTTCCCTCTGAGCTCTGAAGAGATGTCCAGCTTCACACACAGGTCTCTGAGACGCACACTGGCCAGGTGGTACACCTGTGGGGGGGGGGGGGGGGGGGGGGAAGAGAGAGAGAGAGAGAGAGAGAGAGAGAGAGAGAGAGAGAGAGAGAGAGAGAGAGAGAGAGAGAGAGAGAGAGAGAGAGAGAGAGAGAGAGAGAGAGAGAGAGAGAGACACACACACACACAGGGTGAGTGTCTGGGACAGGACTTGACAAAGGGTGAATTATTGGTCTAGGAATCTCTCAAATCTGACCCAAAAACCTGCATGGATTAAAGCTAAAATAAAATCTAACGACTGAAACATTTTGTTTAGGCCAAGATTTGTGAAACAGCGTGAAAAGAGGCCCCTCCCTCTTATAGTTAGTGTTTTCCCTCCTCCCCCCCATACCAAATCCCTTCCCGCGAACAACACGAGATCTACAAGCTCACAACTTGTCACTTTAGATTGAGCTCAGTTCAAGTGTAGAAACCATCATCAAGTGTATTTTCAATAAATACACTTCAAGTACAGAAAGTTTACATCATCGCTCAACATGCATGGACACAAAGACACATAAAGACACAAAGACACACACTCCATCCAAACAGCTACCTCCCCTTAACCCTCTATACCAAATTCACAACTTCGCAACACAACTTTTATGGCATGAAGAGAATTAGAGACGCTCATGTGGATAAAGGTGAATATTGTAAGACAGACAGAGAGAGACATTATTGTAAGAGACAGAGAGAGAGAGAGAGAGACAGAGACATGTTTTACCTTCCTTTTCTTTTCACCCAGTGCCAATTGCCTAAACTGCAATCCTGGGCGCTAGAGCTCTTCACGGGCAACCCGATTCCGAAAATACCTGAGAGGACCCGTGACCCGTACGGGTCTGATCCGTGTTTTATCATAATCACTCGGTACGGGGTCGGAATCGGTCAGTATTACCTTGGAACTCGGGTCTGTCTATCATTATGTGTAATACCCGAGTGGATCCGAGAAGACCCGTAGTATGCCTACTGTGTGTGTGTGTGTGTGTGTGTGTGTGTGAGTGTGTGTGTTACCCGTAGTATGCCTACTGTGTGTGTGTGTGTGTGTGTGTGTGTGTGTGTGTGTGTGTGTGTGTGTGTGTGTGTGTGTGTGTGTGTAGACCCGTAGTATGCCTACTGTGTGCGCGCGGCTGCACCAATCAGGAGAGAAACACAATGAAGTGCTGTTTAACCTGTGTGTGATGTTTTAGACTGACCTGGGATCAGGTTTAGTGCAGCAGCAGACGTGAAAATGGCTGTGCATCTTGCACGATCAGCGGTGTTTACTTAAGTAAAAGTATCAATACTGCAATGTAGAAATACTCTATTACAAGCAAAAGTCCGGAACGACGTGACGCAGTGTGAGCTTGTAGATCGGCTATTAGTAGCCCACATCACTGATGCGCACCGCACCATACTGCAAGGCAAGCCAGCTGCCAGGCTGATTTGAAAACACCGGCGTGCATTCATGGATTCCTCCGACACCGTTGTCCTCAATGAACGAGGTGAAAGCAAAGCTTTAATCATAAAATGGTCAGTGGTCAATAGGTCTGCTATTATTTCATAAAGTCCATATTTATTTACAAAGAAAACCTTTTGTCACCCATATTACATTAATACCTCTGCGCATATTTTTGTATTGTTTCATATGCGCTTTTTTTAAGGGGTGTCTGCAGGGTCGGGGTCTGTAAAATCTCGGAAATAATCGAGTTTCGGAACAAATTTCACCAGTCCAATTAGGGTCCAGGTCCGTAAAAAAAAGAAAAAAGTCGGAACGGGTCGGAATCGGACGAAACTGTCACAGGTCCACTCGGGTTTGGTTTTGTTATTTGAATATTTTTTCGGTATTAACAACCCTAGGAGACACGGGGAGAACATGCAAACTCCACACAGAAAGGCCCTTTTACCAACCCCACCTACTAGGGTATGGGCACTGATGACACGGAGGAGAGGACACGCCCCCAGCGTGAATCAAAATGTCTTACCTTCCTGAAGAACAGACAGACAGACAGAGACATGTCTTACCTTCCTGAAGAACAGACAGACAGACAGAGAGACAGACAGACAGAGACATGTCTCACCTTCCTGAAGAACAGAGACAGGGACCCGGTGCGTCGAGGCTTGTTGCTTCCAGGCTGGGGGTCAGAGGTCACAGGTGCGGGGCGGGAGGGGGCGGGGCGGCTAGGAGAGGTCAGCAGGAACTGGGCTGTGATTGGTCCATTGGGGTCACATGGGCCCGGCTGAACCTGGATCAGCGTAAAGCCACCGTCATTCTTTATGCCTGGAGAGAGAGAGAGACAGAGAGACATAGAGAGAGAGAGAGAGAGAGAGACAGAGACACAGAGAGAGAGACACAAGTGTCACGTTTTTGTTTCCCCTAAAGTTTAAAATAATGGAAATAGATCTACAGAAGGTGTTAACCTAATTCGTACATCAGGGGTTCTCAAACTTTTTTATACCACGACCCCATATTACGAGGGATTTTTTGGGCGACCCCATCAATCCCCCCCCCGCGATCTAAATGTAACTTCGCAAGGGTACAGATGGAACCAAATGGACCCGCGGTTCATGTATTTGTACCACCGCCGATAAGCATTTAGCTAACATAAGTTGCTAGAAGTTCTAGCAACATGTTACAACTGGTGGTTGTCCTACCATAGAATCACCAGAGTTTCTTCATCCGGCTCTTGATTTTATCTTTGACCACCGAACGTGTTTTTCTCTATCATGTTTTTTTATTGGTCCTAAATAAATCATTTATGAACGGCTAAATCGGTTTGTGTGTGTGTGTGTGTGTGTGTGTGTGTGTGTGTGTGTGTGTGTGTGTGTGTGTGTGTGTGTGTTGTCTTGTGTTGCTGCTTGTTCTCGGTCGGTGTTGGAGGCGGAGCCGAGTGTGTAGGAGGAGTCAAGCGGCCGTCCTCTTCACGTTGGTTTTCTTTATGTTTTTTACCGTTTCTGGATTTTTTTTTTGGTTGTCAATGAGCGACCCATAGTTTGAGAACCGCTGTCGTACAGGAACATTGTGTGTCTCAGCTTCTGTCAGATATAAAATAGATAAAACTAAGTTCAAACTTGGCCTAGTTATAGCTTTTAAACTATAACCATTTAAGCTATAACTAGGCTAAGTTTGAACTTAGTGTGAGGTGGTGCAACTGGCTCCAGGTGTGTAGTATGTTTAGTGTACCTTGCAGTATAGTGTGTGTGTGTGTGTGTGTGTGTGTGTGTGTGTGTAGTACATGTTGTGTACCTTGCAGAGGGATGGTCAGCTGCTGTCCGTTAGCAGTGTTAACGGTCAGCAGGGTGTGTGTAGTGTGTAGTACATGTTGTGTACCTTGCATAGGGATAGTGTATAGTGTGTGTGTGTGTGTGTGTGTGTGTGTGTGTGTGTGTGTAGTACATGTTGTGTACCTTGCAGAGGGATAGTGTATAGTGTGTGTGTGTAGTACATGTTGTGTACCTTGCAGAGGGATAGTGTATAGTGTGTAGTACATGTTGTGTACCTTGCAGAGGGATAGTGTATAGTGTGTGTGTGTGTAGTACATAGTGTGTAGTATATGTTGTGTACCTTGCAGAGGGATAGTGTATAGTGTGTGTGTGTGTAGTACATAGTGTGTAGTATATGTTGTGTACCTTGCAGAGGGATAGTGTATAGTGTGTGTGTGTGTGTGTGTGTGTGTGTGTGTGTGTGTGTGTAGTACATGTTGTGTACCTTGCAGAGGGATAGTGTATAGTGTGTGTGTGTAGTACATGTTGTGTACCTTGCAGAGGGATAGTGTATAGTGTGTAGTACATGTTGTGTACCTTGCAGAGGGATAGTGTATAGTGTGTGTGTGTGTAGTACATAGTGTGTAGTACATGTTGTGTACCTTGCAGAGGGATGGTCAGCTGCTGTCGGTTAGCTGTGTTAACGGTCAGCAGGGTGTATAGTGTGTGTTGTGTAGTGTGTAGTACATGTTGTGTACCTTGCAGAGGGATGGTGTATAGTGTGTGTTGTGTAGTGTGTAGTACATGTTGTGTACCTTGCAGAGGGATAGTGTATAGTGTGTAGTACATGTTGTGTACCTTGCAGAGGGATAGTGTATAGTGTGTGTGTGTGTAGTACATAGTGTGTAGTACATGTTGTGTACCTTGCAGAGGGATGGTCAGCTGCTGTCGGTTAGCTGTGTTAACGGTCAGCAGGGTGTATAGTGTGTGTTGTGTAGTGTGTAGTACATGTTGTGTACCTTGCAGAGGGATGGTGTATAGTGTGTGTTGTGTAGTGTGTAGTACATGTTGTGTACCTTGCAGAGGGATGGTGTATAGTGTGTGTAGTGTAGTGTGTAGTATATGTTGTGTACCTTGCAGTGGGATGGTCAGCTGCTGTCCGTTAGCAGTGTTAACGGTCAGCAGGGTGTGTGTGTGTGTGTGTGTGTGTGTGTGTGTGTGTGTGTGTGTGTGTGTGTGTGTGTGTGTGTGTGTGTGTAGTATATATAGTGTACCTTGCAGGGGGATGGTCAGCTGCTGTCCATTAGCAGTGTTAACGGTCAGCAGGGTGGTCTGAGTCCCCGGGCCGACCCTCAGAGCTCCGGCCGAGCTGAAGGTCAGCCTCTTGGCCAGGGAGGGGGAGGGGCTCCCCGCGGGGGGGTCGTCGCCGAAGAGACGGCGTTTGGCGGAGCCGGCCGCCGGGGAGCTGTAGCGGTCATGAACCGACAGAGGAGAGGGAGGGATGTCTGGAGAGAGAGAGAGAGAGAGAGAGAGAGAGAGAGAGAGAGAGAGAGAGAGGTCATGTGATTAGTATGGACCAATGAACAGGGTTTCTGCAGCTTTAACCCATTAAGACCTGAGAAGATTCTAGAAATGTCTTCTAAATCCTAAAAAAAATTTGAAAAAAAAAACCCAAATTATTTTTTCCTCGATTTTTCAAAAATAGCAGATCTACAAGTTCATAGCGCGGCACTCGGTGCCGCGCTATGAGCTTGTATATCTGCTATTTTTGAATAGCCTAAAGACATCTAAAGTGACACAGATGCGTTCCAGGTATCAATGGGTTAAGCAAGTTCGGTTTAAGACTTTTCATCCATTTGAACCAATTTAGAGCGGAGCGTCTCTAGGGCAGTGTTGATTTTAACAGCACGTTTTTATTCAGTTTTAGTCTTTTGAATAAAATTCCATTTAGTTTTAGTCATATTTTAGTCATCTGAAATGTTTTACCGTTAGTCTAGTTTTAGTCGACTAAATTTAGTCGAATAAAATGTATTTTGGCGGTGCCTTGATGGCGTCGTAATGGATGATTTTACACTTGGTTGCATGCAGAAAATAGCAGATCTACAAGCTCACACAACGCGTCGTGGAGGCGACGCGTTGTGAGCTTGTAGATCTGCTATTTTCAGAGCACAACACCCGAGCACAACCAAACATAAAATGACTTGTCTTTTAGTTCTACTGGATCTCTGCTCCACTAGATCCCTCACTAACATTTTAGTCTAGTTTTTATTTGTTGACAAAATTGTCAACATATTTAGTGTTAGTCATCATAGCTTAGTTTTTATTTAGTTTTTATTTAGTTTTGGTCAGTGAAAAAATGTAGTCTGGGGAATAATCTGACACACACACACACTACCTTTTCGGGCGCTGCCCAGGCCCGTCCTGAACTCTCTGATGCGGGGGTGTATGATGGGGGACAGAGCCAATAGAGGGAGGTGGGAGGGAGTGGGACCTCCACTGGACACACCGTTACCACAGTCCAGACCTGACGAGAAGTTCACCTGGAGAGAGAGAGAGACAGAGACAGAGACAGAGAGAGGGGGACATTAACTCACCTGGATGGAAGTAAAATGCTTTCTTCTTTTTTGAATACAAAGCATAGAGAAAGCAGAACGCCTGCAACACTCTAGATTAAAGGACAAGACCACTTTGGTAGAGGTTTGGGTTGTGTAGTTACCTTCCCATTATTTAACTCTAAAGGTGGACAAGAAATCTAAAATAATTGCTCCATTGATTAGAAATGGATCATTCTAAACATGCTCCTCATTGACTTACATTGTACAGATCTCGTTCGTTTACGTTTAGCACGTAAACGAACGCAAACAAAGTGGATTCAGACAATATAGATGGGTTTCCGCGCGACGTCATCACAGAGCAGAGTGCGCAATCTGCGCATGCCTGGGGTAGAACGAACCGGAAGCGCACTTCACTCTGTTGTTGTGTTCGGGATTTAGATAGGCATAATGCTGCTATTATAGGCATAATAGGCATAATGCTGCTATTATATACAAACAGATCCAACTTCCGACAAATCATTTTTATTGAGTAAAGAAGATATTACAAACTGCATAATTTAATCTACTTTCATTAAACCCGGTGAAGACCATTTCTTTTATGAATGTACATTTGACGCCTACTCTGTGTGGAGTTTGCATGTTCTCCCCGTGTCTCCTAGGGTAGTTAATACCCTCACAAAAACATGTAGTAATCCTGGTCGCTATACCGCCTCCCCCATGACAGCCGGGGCGCCTGATGGAGGGGAAGGGAACTGGTTGGAATAACGTGTTCGTTCCACGCGCTACGTCCAACCAGGGAAACTCCCCCCTGTCAGGTGACAAGAAGGTCAGTTGGCTCTCATGCCTGAAGGAAGCATGAGCTCGGCCCTGGCCTCCCTACTGTGGGGGACTGGTGTAGTGCTGGTGTAGGGCTGGTGTAGCGCCCAGGATCACTTAGGAAATTGGCACCGGGTGAAAAAAATGGGTTACAAAAATCGCGGGATAAAAATTAATAAAAAAAAAAAGAATGTACATTTGACTAGAGCTGCTGCGGGTAATAGCGCTCTCTATAGGCTCACCCCTCCACTGCGCGCGCATCATCCTCTCATGTTTACAAACAGGAAACCCATCTATAGAACATCACCATATAAAATGTTAACTTCCTGTTGATTTAGCTATTATTATTAGGAGGAAAACCCTGGACTGGATCCACGGATTTTAAAATAGTTAAATCAACAGGAAGTTGACATTTTTATTAAAAAAAAAAAACAGTACTGATTTTGGTGATGTTCTGATATTATCCTTTTATTGATATGACAGTAAGGCTGATAGGACATAGAGAGAGAGATGGGGGGGTGACTGTCGTCGGGATCGAGAGCCGAACCCGCGATTGATAGTTCCAGACCTAGATCAATTCACCTGGACATGTATACATTACATTTTTGTGTATATAACATGTGTGTGTGTTTGTGTGTGGGGGGGTTATCTTTGGTAGTCTAGGGCACGTGCACAAGTTGGTTGTGAGGGGCCTCCAAATGGCCGGCCTCTCCAAAAGGAGGGCTAAACAATTAGCAAGGTACTGCTCAATATCAGTTATTATAGGAAGCCGCTCAATTTGGAGGAGGCGTTGTTTCCTTTACCCATGATTGTTGTCTGCTGTGTTTGACAAGTATGCCAACAATATTGTATGTAATAATGTTCTGCCTTATATGCACTTTGTAACTGGCTGTTTTCACATTATCTGACTGCACTGGCAGTGTTTATGTCCTTTGTACATCTTGTACTTCTGTTTATGTGGACATAAATAAATATTTCAAGTGTGTGTGTGTGTGTGTGTGTGTGTCACTGACCTCCTCTATAGTGGGGACCTTGTTCCCTGCAGCCTGCAGGGCGTTCCACAGGGCTGAGTCCGTGGTCCATGCTCTGCTCTCCAAAACCTTCTCCTCTATAGAGTTCAGATGTTTCACCATGTCTCTGGACAGACCCTCCTCTGAGCGGATCAGCACCTCGATCACCTGCGCACACACACAGACACACACACACAGACACACACACACAGACACACACACACACAGAGTTTGATGGTTGCTTCTCCTCATCCTGTTCGCTATGTAAAGCTGTCATCATATAGAACACTTTAATTACAGATGTGACTACATATTTTATTGTCACACAGAATGGTGCTTCCACCATGTATTGTTTTATGTTGTAGTAACCTGCACTACATTATGTGATGGTGGCTCCCCCTGCTGGCACAAATATGTTATAATGTCTGTGTGTCCTTTATGTGTGTTTTATACCAGGGGCATATGTAAATATAGGCGTGTGTGTGTGTGTGTGTGTGTGTGTGTGTGTGTGTGTGTGTGTGTGTGTGCGCGAGGATAAAGTGGACGTGGCGCCTTCTCCTCGCTTCCGTTTCTTCCTTACAGTCCCGTTAATGTATCCTAATATAAATCTAAAATAATGGAAGCATATACAGCTTTGCTGCTTATCAGAAATGGAAATTCAAAAATAAATTTTAAAGATATTTAAAAATATTTTTTTGTGAACGGAAATGACGAACAGATGAACAGCTTCTGCTCTTAGGAGGTGTAGTGTGAGTGAGTGTGAGTGTGTGTGTGACATACCTTGAAGAAATAGAAGGGTGTGAGTTTGAAGACGGTGATGATCCAGGGGAAGGTTCTGTTAGAGCTGTAGGAGAACAGAACCACCTCCAGACAGCAGGCCAGCAGAGAGCAGTGGAACAGGTCCTGTTCTAACAGCACCTACACACACACACACACACACTTATTACTACACTAGTGAGGACAAAGACTTTAGGACGGTGGTTCTCAAACTCTTTCATATCAAGGACCCCCATATTGACACACATTAGCCTGTGGACCCCATTTGAAAATATGCGCCAGGGTCCCCCATAAGAGAAGGTTTTTACAGCTAAGGCAGTTATCTTTTAAATTAAAAAAGTATTTTTTTAATTTCAAGGACCCCCTAATTTGTCATGCATTAGACTGTGTTAGACTGCATTAGACTGAGGCGCTCAGGTGCAGATTCAAGATGGCGCCGACCATGACTGCTGTAGAGTGTTGTTTTGTGTTGTTTTGTGTGTAAACTGCGCTCCACTGAACTAAACCAAATTCCCAACATGTTTACATGTCACGGCAATAAAGTCTTCTGATTGTGACCATGGACCCCCATTTGATACCATTTTGATCTCTGGGGCCCCCAAACTGCACTGTAGTATCATCAGTGTTAATGTAACTGAGAGTGTACAAACTCTCAGAGTTACAGACACATAAAGGTCAATTTGGTTCCTAGCTATCAATCATTTAGCTGGGGACCCCCTGGAACCCCCTCAAGGATCCCTGGGGGTCCCCAGACCCCACTTTGAGAACCACTGCTTTAGGACACTTATTTTATGAATGCCATTTTTTAAACCCATTATTAACCATTTAACTAAAGCCGAGAATTCTACTATACTTGTGCTTGTGGGTACATTTTGGCAAATATAGAAACATTCTGGCAAATATAGAAATACAAGTACATAGTATACACAGACAGTACACACACACACACACACTTACACTCATGTCCTTGTATACACACACACACACCCATAGACACACACTTACACTCATGTCCTTGCCATGGAGTCGTTTGGTCTCAGCTACCATGACATTCTCCAGGATCTTATAGTAGAGGATCTCTGCTAGCTTCATACGGTTCTCTGCAAAGTCTGGAACCATGGAGAGACACACACATTAGCTTCATACGGTTCTCTGTTAAGTCTGGAACCATGTAGAAGAAACACACACATTAGACCTGCTTCTACAGCACTATAGTCTCCACCAGGCTGAAAGGCGGAGACTATGTTTTGCACCCTGTCCGTCCGTCCGTCTGTGAACAGCTAATCTCCGGCACTGTTGGGCCGCTCGCAGCCAAACTGTACATACACACTCCCTGAATGTCAATTTTTCACATCTGCCTTTTATAGCGCCACCAGGAGGCCGACTTATGTAAAAAGAAAATGGAGATTACTCCTTCAGATTTTATGCAAATTTCACGCAAATCGGTGCACATGATCTCTATAGTCATGTGATCAAGACGTTGAATTTTCATATTCCATCCTGATTGGCTAAGATTCACATCTAAAGTTTGCGCAGGAGTGGCCCGTTTTGAACAAAATGACGCAAATTTAATTATGAACGGTGAAACTTCGCACGTGCATTTGCACTACGTTGAGGAACAAATGCCACCCTTTCAACATTACACCACCAGGAGGCCGATTTGTGCACAAAAAAAATTATATGGCTAGGAAAATGATAGTTGCAGCCCTAGAAGGATAGGTGTTACTATGTGTGAGCCAGGTGTGTAGAAGGAGTGTGTACCTATGTGTGAGCCAGGTGTGTAGAGTGTGTAGAAGGATAGGTGTTACCTATGTGTGAGCCAGGTGTGTAGAAGGAGTGTGTACCTATGTGTGAGCCAGGTGTGTAGAGTGTGTAGTAGGAGTGTGTACCTATGTGTGAGCCAGGCGTATCATCACAGTCTTTGGTGTAATGTTCTTTAAACGTCTCTCCCAGGGTCTTCACTCTGCTCACTATGGACTCGGTTGGGTCTCTGGAACAAGACCTGAAAAAACACACAATTTACATTTAATCCAGAGTGATTTACAAGGTAATACATAGTCACCTTCCTAAACTTTTTTTGAGGAAAATGATATTTTTTCAGCTCCTCGTGACACTGGCCACCTCTGGTAAAATCACCTACATGTAACTCCTAATTGAAAAGGATATCATGATTTGAAGATTTGCTGCTCCATTCACTTCTTGTTTAACTTCTTACTGAAAAAGGCTGTATCTCGGCTCCTGAGCACTTTTTTAAAACTTATTTTTGGCCTTGGCACAGGGATGATAAAGCCAGAAATAAGTTTGGCACTGAATGATATAAGAGAAATATCATATAGTTTTGGATCAGTTTTTTATTTTTCCTGAAAAACTTTAAAAAATGACATAGGCCATTAGTTTAGCAAGGTGACGACATCAAATGCATAGAGACAGTGTAGTGTGTCGAGGAATTCTGGATCAACCCGCAATTGATAAGGCACATAATAGGAGTGGAGACAATATTCTAGGTGGAGGTGGTTATGCTTTATGTACATGATATCATGGTCAGAAGTACACTCATGTCACGGTAGTTCTGCCTGGAGCACAGGGCAGAGATCATAGTTATACTGTAGCTGCCAACTGAACCATAACAAGATAGGCTGTACCAAAACAATAGCTATTATTAGGCCTAGTGGAGACATTTAGGCTTTAACAAGCTGTCACATATCATAATGTATTGTAGAAGTATTATAAGTGATGGTATAAGATAAAGGTTAGATATAAGCAGCCATATAACTTCTTCCTCAAGTGCCTCTGTCTGTAATCTATAGGATCATACATAGGTAGCGCGGCAGCGCGAGGCGTTGAGAGCTTGTAGATCTGCTATTTTTGGCAAAGAGGCTATAGGTGTAGAGGGAAAAAAGAGCAGACCAAGTAAAAAAAAACTTGAATCTGAAACACAATTTTATACAATATAGAGTAGGGGGTCCCTGCTTCATCTCTCTCTCAGCTAGGGGGTCCTTGGCCTGAAAACGTTGAAGACCCCTGATCTAAATTATACAGGACACACTGGGTTTGTATAGGGCCTGTGTGAGTGTGTGTGTGTGTGTGTGTGTGTGTGTGTGTGTGTGTGTGTGTGTGTGCGCTCACTTGAATACAGTGATGAGCTGGTCGCTGGGGGCGGTCCTTAGCCCGCCCACCATGCTCTGGAGGCGGGACACGCTCTGCGTTGCCGAGGAAACGGGCGTAACCAGGAGGTCCTTCTCCTTCAGGTAGACACGCCCAGTTAGAGGAGTGGAGGGAGCCAGGCTGTCTGTCTGCAAGGAGACACAGACAGTTAGAGAGAGAGACTGTTAGAGAGACAGACAGTTAGAGGAGTGGAGGGAGCCAGGCTGTCTGTCTGCAAGGAGAGAGACAGACAGAGAGAGACATGGGCCGTCATTTATCAATGGAGTGTAACAAACCAGCTTATTTTTGGGCGGTGAAACCGCCCCTATATGTGAGGTTTGGATATTTGCACACCAAATCCTACGCTGTGATTGGCCAAAAATGTACCCCGCCTAACCCTGGACCGTGATTGGCCAATGACTAGGGCTATGACACATGTGCATAGCCCTATATAAGAAACCATAACTTTAAAAAAAACAAATATGTTTTTTTTAAGTTATGGTTTCTTCCATCACTTCTTCCATCACTTCTTCCATCACTTCTTCCATCACTGTGATGACCACTGTGACCACACCGCCCACTTCACACTGGGTGTGATTTTTTAGCCTATAATTGACCTACATGAATGACACCAATCACATCTCCATGAATGGAATACGTTTGTATATTAATGTATTAAATCCATACGGAGCAGTGTGCGCGTTCGAGTTCCACTAAAATAAAGCAGTCATGTATTCCCTGTGCGACTCGGACCGCAGTCGCATGCCGCCACGTTAATGAGGTTTCTATCCTTAAAGGGGAAGACCACTCATTGTCAACATTTAACTTATTAAAGACATAGTTCAATGTTGAAAATGAGTGGTCTTCCCCTTTAACCCAGGTTGTACATCTTACACTCCATAGGACACTCTGCTGTAGGTTTGGAGACCTCACTGTCCATGAAAACATTACAGCGGTGCCGCCGCGCCGGTCCCGACTCCCCGGAAATTATCTTGCATAAGCACTCATATATTTGGAAAATCGCAGATCTATAAGCTCACAACGCGTCGCATCGCTGTACGCCCATTATTTGGTCTACACCACTTTGATAAATGAGGGCCATGGTGTGGCATTCAAAGCCAGGGAGTTAAAGAAATGTCTGTTGTAGGAAAATGGCCTTCTGCATGTGTGCGCACACCTGTGTGTATCTTCTCTCCATGTGGTTGGATGGTGTTGTGTGTGTGTGTGTGTGTGTGTGTGTGTGTGTGTGTGTGTGTGTATATGTATGTGTGTGTGTGTGTGTGTGTGTGTGTGTGTGTGTGTGTGTGTGTGTGTGTACCTTCTTGTCTCTGTGTGTGTGTGGAGGTTCTGACAGGACTTTTCGGGGGGTTCCTATCTCCTCATCAGCGTCGGCTCCCAGGAACACCCTCTCATCGAAGTCTCCCACCGTCAACACAAACTCCTCATACTCCCTGTTGATGGCTTTACTGGAGGACACACACACACACACACACACACACACACACACACACACACACATTAAAATAAGTAAAAATTCTGTTATTTGAATATTATATTCAAGCATTTGAAAATAACTATGAACATAAAATTACAGAAAGCAGTTGGTGGTAGACAGTCATAGACAAGAGTTCAAAGGAACACACACACACACACATACACCCCTAAGACAAAATCTGGAGCAAAGTAGTTAATTCTCAACTATGCATTATGCAAAAATAATAAGGCTGACCTAGTTTTTAAGGTCGCATTCTATTCTGGGGGCAAACATTCGGCAAACATTGCAGAATTACAGCATTATTAATGATAAAACTAGTTTAAGATTCGTACCGAATCATATTTACACCCCTTAGGACCTATATTTGTTGATGGAGCCGAATAAAACGTCAAAACTTTTGATGCTTCATTGTTAAAAGTCATTAAAAGGTTGTCCTGTTACTTAAACAAATAGAGTACAGTAGAGCTGTTGTATAAGGTGTTGTATTTTATATCAATGTGGCTGTTCATTATCTTCTGTTAAATAACAGCCATACTAACACTTCTATCCAGTAGAACAACAACACCATATATGACTTAAATAGCAGACAGACAGACAGACAGACAGACAGACAGACAGACAGACAGACAGACAGACAGACAGACAGACGTACTTGTTATCAATGAAGTTCTGTGGATCCAACAGTCCTGTTAATAGATCCTCATTACCCTTCAGGATCTACAATGAAAACATCACATTAACAACACAATCAGTGTGTGTGTGTGTGTGTGTGTGTGTGTGTGTGTGTGTGTGTGTGTGTGTGTGTGTGTGTGTGTGTGTGTGTGTGTGTGTGTGTGTGTGTGTGTGTGTGTGTGTGTGTGTGTGTGTGTATAGTACCTGTCTGTCATACAGTTTGTGTATGTAGGGTCTAAAGTAGTGTGTGTGTGTGTGTGTGTGTGTGTGTGTGTGTGTGTGTGTGTAGTACCTGTCTGTCATACAGCTTGTGTATATAAGGTCTAAAGTAATGCTGTTTGATGCCCTTGGCGTCGACCACCAGGCCGTCATGGAGTTCACACAGTCTGTCCAGAACACAGGGCGGAGCCTCGTCTGGAGAGGGGGCGTGTCTGTCTGCGGTCTCTGCACAGTATGTGGCGGGTAGACCTGCGCGCACACACACACACAGACACATTTTAGGATGACAGAAAAATGCTGAAAGCAGCCAAAGAATAGCTAAAGAATATGTGAACAGCCGCCGAAAAAACAGCCGATCTACAAGCTCAACGCCTTGTGAACTTGTATATCGGCTATTTGTCGGTGCATGATACTTGCACGCAACTATGTATAAATAATGTTTTACTCTAATTCCAACCCCTAAACCTAACCTCTAAATGTCTAATCTGATTTTTTCTAATTGTAAACATCTCAAAAATAGTATTTTTTAACCATAAAACAACAATTTCTCTTGTGAGGAAAACGGTTCCTCAGAACGACTATTTCTCATATTCTACTATACTTGTGACGACATTTGGTCCTCACAGGTTTAGAGCACCGAAGTCTGACGTAATTTACACATCCTACCTGGGTCGCGTTTTTATCCCCCCGCTCTGAATTCCCATAGACGTGTTTAATATCGCATCAAATAAGAACTGTGTTCCAAAAATAAACAAATGATCCCGGCGGTTTGACTCTTATGGATATGAAGCATCAACTGACGGTGAGAAAACGCTAATGTTACTTCCGCCGAATTAGTTACATTTTTGCCAGAAACAGACTTTATCAAATATGAGTGACTGACTATCATAAACGATACAGAACCTCCTCCCTGACAGTATCTGTAAATATATATAATATAAATATATAAATATGTAGTGGCTCATAGGAATAGACTATGTGACAACCAGGAATAGTTTGGTGACCACAGGAGAGACTGTTGACAGCCGGAATGTAGACGGCATCCCGAGAGCAGTATGGGTTAGCGCCCCAGCCTGTGTCTTCCGTGAGGAAGAAGCCCAACAAACCCACGGTGAGGCCTTTAGGAGGGTCATTCAAGCAAGCAACCACCACGGCCCAAGGAACCATCACGCCAGAAGGAAATGTTTGGATCGGGGCGGTGCACCGGATCTGGCGCAGCGCTCAGGTCCTGGACCTGGTGAGACGAAGGAGGAGCCCGGCCAGGAGACAACCCACAGAGCCTAGTCCCTCCACGCGCCAGAGCCTCCCCGAGTCCCGGCAGAGTACTTCCGGAGAAGCGGACTGAGTGGCCCTGTCTTTCCCTATAGGACTGACCGTGGGTAGCTACTGGGACGTAAGTCGGGGCTTGATCAACCCTGGCTGGGTCACCTGGGCGAGGGTGTATGTTGTTGCGAGACCCGAAACACCCGATGACCCCAGGCTACAACACTGATGATACGTCCCAGTTGCATCCATGGGATGCTTTTCTTTATAAACGATACAGAGCCTCCCTGACAATATCGCAGAGACAGTTTGTTTATTTTTGGACCACAATTCTTATATGAGACGATTCTAAGATGACCCAACGTTATTCTCCATAGAGAAATTACTTCTGACCCAGGGGATGAACGAGTGACGTCAGGACTTCTGTACTCTATAGTAATACAAACACAGACACACACTCACCTTTAAAGGTGGGGTTGATGAGCTCCTTCCTGTTGGCACAGAGCAGAGCGTTGCCAAACACCAGGTCCAGACAACACAGTAACAGGTGGTAGGAGTTCACCAGATCATCACCTATCATACGGAAGTTACCTACACACACACACACACACACACACACACACACACACACAAACACACAGTATAGATTAATTTCTACTCTGTAGTCAGTGCATACATGGGCAACTGGCGGGCCGGGGGCCACATGCGGCCCCACCTTCACTTAATTACTTAATTACTTCAGTCTATAATAGTAGCTTAATGACTAGTATTAACATTCTATTGTCTTTTTTATGTCCAATGTATTTGTATTTAAGTTCATAAAGTTAACATAAGTATAACTAAATGCACTTGAAATTAAATAAAAATGTTGCTTTTCAGGATTCCAATTCAAAAATAGCAGATCTACAAGCTCAAAACGCGTCGCACTTGCTACTTTTGTCCGACATAGAATGGCGAAGTACAGCATTAATTTACGGAAAAAGAGAGGTTTCTCTAAAGCAGGGTTCCCCAATAGGCGGCCCGCGGGCCATTTTCGGCCCGCGAGAGGCAACTGTCCAGGCCGCGACGACTCCTGTCAATATATATCTTTTTTTTAAAAAGAATAATATCTGTATTATTGTTCAAGCAGACTAACAAACACATCTGTAAGTAAATTGTTGATTCTGGACTTATTTTGATTTTCAGTATGTACAACTGGCTGCTGTTAATCTGTTAATTACTTTTCAAGCAGACTTATTTTGTTTCCAGAGTGCATTTTTTTCCTTGTGTAACCCTCAACACAGGATTTAAGAATCCCAGGCCTAAAATAACACAGTGTCAAATTAGCTCGAAGGGGGGCATGGTGCCGCAGTCGGTAGCGCTGTCGCCTCACAGCTAGAAGGTCCTGGGTTCGATTCCCACCGGGGACGCTGTGGGCGCTGGGGGTGTGTCTTCTCCTCCGTGTCACCAGCGCCCATACCCTAGGTGGGGTTGGCGAAAGGGCCTACTCTGTGTGGAGTTTGCATGTTCTCCCTGTGTCTCTCAGGGTAGTTAATACCCTCACAAAAACATAGTGTCCCTCTGGAGTGAGTGTGGAAACGTGGGGTGCTATTCCAGGTTCAATTTGAACAAGCCACTAATTACTGATTTAGGACTAGGCAAGAGGCGTTTCCCAGCAAACTTGGGTTATTCTGTGGCACCCCCCTCACCCGCCAAACACCTGAGCTACCCCTTACATTATGCATAGGTGTGGTTTGGGCGTTACAATGATAAAACCAATCACCGTGCCAGAAGCCATTGCCTTTAAGAGAAGACTGCGCTAGCCGTCATCCCCGATCCAATATATGCTCTAGCCTATCTCCCTGTCTGCACTGTTGCCTGGTCTGATTATTATAAGCCACATTGGGCTCGTTTTCCTTCTTCTTTTTTTATCCAAATACATTTTTATATTAATTTGTAGCCTATTGTGTTCACAATAAGCAACTTGTCATATTAGTCAGATCCGGAATAGTATATGAAAGCCATTTAAAATATTTATACTATTGGTACATACCGGCTGCTCCCAAATAATTAATTACATCATGTTGCGACAACGCTCCTACAGGCAGCCATGGACCACAGGGCTGGGCGGTGGTACACAGACATACAGTAGCACATGGGTATAATAAATTGGACAGTTTTAGGAAAGGTCTATATGTAGCCTACTCACGTTGGCTGTTATTGTTCTATTTCCACCATTCTAATGGATTCCAGGGGTGTGTAAACATCTCTGAAGTAGCTCCATGGTTTCCTCTGAAGTGACGCAGTTAAGTTACATCCATATTGTCCCCGTTATCTTTCATCATCCACCTTTGTTCAATAATCCCGAACAGAGCTACACTTTAAGTTTACATCAATCATAGCCTCTCAAACCCAGATACATTGCTGCGATGCGTATGTGCGTCGCCTACCTACCCAAAATAACAGACATACAAGCTATCAACGCGCTGCGTCATGTCGTGTCGACAGCTTACAGATCTGTTATTTTGGGCACCATGCAATGAGGCGCGATTGAGCGGCGCATGAGGCGTGCGCGCACTAAACCAAAAACATTACATTACGTGGTCAACAACATACTAGACATGTAACTTGCTTGGAGCTTTTAATGCAGTGGTTCTCAACCTGTGGGTCGAGACCACAATGGAGCTCCCAACGCCTGGCGAGCTTGTAGATCTGCTATTTTCACAATATTTATCTGTGGAACCGAGTCAAACAAAATGGGGGGGTCCCCAGTTCAAATATGGTTATTTTGGGGGGTTGATGGCCTGAAAAGATTGAGAACTCCTGCTCTAATGCAGTAAACATGAACGTAGCGTTTACGCAGGGAATATAATAATAATATAATATATATAATATATAATATAATATAATATTCACCCGCAGCTGGGCTTAACGAGACAGCAGCCAAAATGAAAATCACAGATGATCCGATCATCTTATAAAAAATGTAAGTGCTTAAGATTTTACCCCAAACCCAACGGGACCCGACCCGGCCCGTCGGCACCGGCTGGGCCGGGTCGACGTTTTTTTTTTATCCAAATAAATTCATATATTAATTAATTTGTAGCGTATTGTGTTCACAATAAGCAACTTGTCATATTAGTCAGATCCCCAAGAGTATATGAAAGCCATTTAAAATAGTTATACTAATCTTACACAGCTGCTGGCAATTAATTAATAACCAGCGCAGCGCAAAAGTAGGTCAAATCAATCAGCTGTCTTGACTGTCAGTTGTCACGACGGCAGAGCCCCCTTTAAAGTTTAAACCATAACATGACATATAGAATGGATCTTCAGACAAACTATTGATTGAAAAGCTTTATTCATGTCTTCCTCGCCTCAAAGTAAATGTTGGATTATTTCTTCAAATGAGAGCACAGGCAGCGGGCAGTAGCCTACAAGGTAACATTGGATGTGATTTCTCCATCGCAACTCTTTCCCATCAAACAAAGTAATTCAAACTGTTTTGTACTGCTTATTTTGCTTGTTAAAAGCATGATTTTATTAAGACATGACAGCAATATGGAAAAAACGAAAATATCTCAATTAAAAATATATTTCATATAATAACCGAATATCATTCTTAAAATGGTTATGGGGCAGTGTATATATTTATATAGCCCTATTTGCTCCAAGCTGTTTTTTAAATAAAATATAGACTGTTGGAATAGGGTGGAATGACTCCTGTTCTTAACGAATTACCAAGATTTAATGAGAAAAAAGGCTGCATGCCGCAATTAAGCTTCTTTAGAAAAATGACTGACGGAATGGGCTGGGCCTAATTTGTCAATTATTAGTCGAGCCGGGCTGAAATATTTAGGGGATATGAAAGCTCTAGTTAGTAGTTTGAAGTGCTCATGTGGCCTTATAGCTGCTTCTTTTTGTTTTCATAGACCTGCGGTTGCTTATTTCTCGCCAAGGCTGGCAACACGGCTCATGGTCCAACACACAAAGCCATTGCAGTGTCTGTGTGCACTTGGCGGGTGGTTTTAGAAACCACTATCCCCCCTCCCCAAGCCGTACCCATGTGTGGGTTGAGAGCAACAACACGCCCACGGGCACGCCTCCACACGCAAATAACGGTGTCGGCATAATGGGTGACGGGTAGAGCAGGTGCTAGAATAACATATTGGGGCAGGGCAGCTCCATTATCAGTATTTAACAGGTTTAGGGTAGCGTTTAGGCTGGGAAAACTGCCACAGAATAGGGCCCATAGTGTCCTTCCTGGAGTGAGTGTGGAAACATAGTGTCTCTCTGGAGTGAGTGTGGAAACATAGTGTCCCTCTGGAGTGAGTGTGGAAACATAGTGTCCCTCTGGAGTGAGTGTGGAAACATAGTGTCCCTCTGGAGTGAGTGTGGAAACATAGTGGCCCTCTCCATCATCAAAGTTGCATCACCCCTGCTGTAGTGTGACAGTCTCCCACCGAAAGCCTATCTACAAGCTTGCAGTGAGACGTGTTGTGAGCTTGTAGATCCGTTTGTAGATTTTTGGTTTGAGTATCTATCAGGTGTATATGGGTGCAACAACCACAAAACTACAATGCCACCCTTTTAGTAGTCTGAGCCACTAGCCAGACGATCACAGATCTCTGCCTATCGATCATCTGGTGACTTCTAAATGTCACCAGATGTTATCAGTAGGCAGTCGTGGTGGGAAAAAAGGTTCATTTCAGTGAACGAACGATTTCGTTCACGTTCACGGCAATGATTTGTTCAAATGATTCGTTCACGTTCTCGTTCAGCAGCGCCATTTTCTAGCGTTCAAAATTTACTCGAGTAAAAGTACAAAAGTATTGGCATCAAAATATACTTAAAGTACCAACGGTAAAAGTTCTAACATATTTGAAAATAGCCGATCTACAAGCTCATGCAACGCGTTGTGAGGTCTCCTAGGTATAAAATAGGGCTAAAGTGGTTAAAATGTATGTTTTATAATGTGTGTAAAACACCATCGCGGGAGCGTTTTTTTTTTACGTCGCGCGTGAACGTAACAGCTTCAGAAAGTGAACGAGCTCGTTCACATTCACAGTAGTCTGCCCCAACGCTCCTGATTTCGTGTATAGAGGGGCGGGTGTATAGAGCCGGCGAGAGATTGCGGCTGATCCCATTGGTTCACCGATCTGTCCGTCAACCCCCGCCCCGTTAACACAACATTACGAGCGACGCCCACTGCACTCTGGTTGGTTGGGAAATGAAACACTTCCTCATACCGAGTACACCGACGCGCTGGGCCAGGCTTTTATTTTTTAGCTAAACTAAACAATAAAAGCCTGGAGATCGAGGCTACATTCACAGCAAATGAACTAGTTGTTTTGAATGAATCGATCATGAACGACACATCACTAGTAGGCAGACATCTCTGAACAGAGACGATCACTTCAGTAGAGAGGCTTCTGTAAATCAAGATTATAACGTCCACTCAAAGACATGTAAATAGAGCGCACACGCATTCAACAAAGTGACAGACACACAGACCACAAACATACAAACTGGCTGCTTGTTTACCTTTGGTGTAGACAAACAAAGTCCAACAGAACTTAAAGACGTCACTGATATGGCAGGGCAGACGTCTGGAAGAGAAAACACTTTGAGTTAGAGCAGGTGTGTACGAGAGAGAGAGAGAGACAGATAGATAGAGAGAGACAGATAGACTAGAGAGAGACCGATAGAGAGAGACAGACAGACAGATAAAGAGACAGACATAGAGAGAGATAGATAGACATATAGAGAGAGACAGACAGATATAGAGAGACAGATAGAGATAGAGAGACAGAGAGAAGAGACAGAGAGAAATAGAGAAGTAGAGAAGACAGAGACACTGAGGAAGGGAAGACATCAAGAAAGAAAGGATGAGTGCAGAAGAGAATACAGAGGAAAATGTGGTTGAGTTGGTGTGCGAACGCAGGTATGAAATTAACTTTTGAACTTCAATGGTAGCACAAATGTAGGAGCACCAGAATTTGTTTGAAGCACCAACCAAAACATAAGGAGCACCAATATGTCATAGATTTTTTTAAATGGATAAAAACAACAAGTTTAAAATGTAGTGTCATGGCTAGGGATGGGTATCGTTAGGATTTTCATGAGTCTGGTTGCGGTTCTGCTTATCGGTTCCGGTTCCTAACGGTTCCCTATTTTGGTTCCAAAATGGTAAAAAAAATAAGAGGTCAAATGTTTATTTAATAGGGATGCACTGAATGGAAAATTCTTGGCCGAAACGAATACGGAATATAGTAAACACTTGGCTGAAAACCGAATGGCCAAACATTTTTATTTAAAAAAAATATATATATAAAAATATTTTGGTTAGTAGGCTATTCCTTCCTTACTACTTCAGTTGAGACGGTGATGTGTGTGAGGGGGGGGAGGGGGGGGAGGAATGCGGCTGGGCTCGGAGAGAAGCAGTGTGTACTCCTCCATACGAGTGTGTTACCGAGACGCAGCTGATGTATACTTCTCCCTACAACGGTGTTTTACCGACCGGATTGTGCCGTTTGTGTATGACTTCTAAATGCCCTTTGTTTGAACGGCTTTTAGCGCGTCTAGGAACCGATATGCAGAACCAAAATTACATTATTTGTATGGGTACCCGGTACCCGCCATTTCTTATTTGATTCCTACTTGGAACCGAATTTCGGTACCCAACCCTAGTCATGGCTGTCTGTCCCTCATCCAGCCATCTGTTCACCGAGGCTGAGAGGCATCAACATCACATGGTCACCTGTGTTTCCTGCTGCGTGGCTGTCGCGGCGGCTCGCTGCCCTGGGGGTTCTGGAACATGTCCATGAAGATGGGCTCGAACTTGCGGAATATGACGGTGGAGACCTCAAAGTTCCTCTCCAGGCTCTCCATGCGCTGCCTGAAGTCCTGGGACAGGTTGGACATGTCGGCCCACTTCCTCATCTTACTGAAGAACTGGATCAGACTGCACACGCACACAGGGGAGGAAAATTATAGTTAAAAGGATTATCTTCTTAGCGATTATATTTTTTTGTATTAATCAAATAATCGAGAAGCGAGTCGAATCGACACGAAACAATTCTAATAAATGTTTTATAATTTATTAAATCGATTAATTTGATAAACCACTCACATCTATTTTATACTTGTATATATGAATTTAGGGCTCCTTGGCATGAAAAGGTGTGAGAACTACAGATTTAGAAAGCATTTGTAGAATCTGCCTCAGGTCTTAAGGTGTTAAAGGTACAGACCTGAGTTTGGCGGTGCGAAGGATCCTGGTCAGAGAAACACAGTTTCCCTCCATCAGTCCTTTACCCACGGTGGGGATCGAACCCTTCCTACAGGCCGAGTACAGAGCACAGGCCAGCCAGTGGACCACCTCTCCCTGGATGAAGAACAACACATCATAACACCATGAGAATAACAGTAGAACACAGGCCAGTGGACCACCTCTCCCTGGATGAAGAACAAAACATCATAACACCATGAGAATAACAGTAGAACACAGGCCAGTGGACCATCTCTCCCTGATGGAGAACAACACATCATAACACAATGAGAATAACAGTAGAACACAGGCCAGTAGAACACAGGCCAGTGGACTATCTCTCCCTGATGGAGAACACATCACAATGAGAACAGAATTAAGCCTCAAGGTTCAAGTTCCTTGTCCGGCGCTCGGGTGGCGCAGTGGTTAAGTCCCTGCCCACCACCACGTGGTGCATCCGGCTTTGTCGAGCGTCTACACGAACACAATTGGCTCGTGTTCAGGGGAGGGAAGCCGGGCGGGGAGGGTGATATCGGTCATTGCACGTACTCCTTCGGGCTGGGGCGGCATCTGTCAGCAGGGAGTGTTGGGCGGGAGGAGTAGGACGAAGGCTCTACGTCCTCCCAGTGGGGACTCCTCACTGGTGAGTCAGTAGGATACGACAGCAGTGACAACACAGAAATAAGTGTGGGGAGGAATTAATTGGCATACCGACTAAATTGGGGAGAAAAGAGGGGGTAAAAACATAATTAGCTACGCTAAATTTAAGAAGAAACAAAAAGTTCCTTGTCAGCTGTACCATGTTTTTCTGTAAATTAATGCCCTATACTTGGTCATACTACAGTACAGTCACACAAAAGCATCAAAACTAGCAGATCTACAAGCTCAAAACGCTGCGCGAAGCTTGTAGATCTGCTAGTTTTGCTGTTTTTGAATCGTGAAAAGCAACAGTTCTGGAACATGAGGTTTCCACCCGACAGAGACGAAAAGGCATGTGAGGGGGTGCATCTACCTGTATAAGAAAGGAGGAAGAACAACACACCATAACACAATGAGAATAAGAGTAGAACACTCTCTACAGATGTGTAGTGGAGATCACAATGGAAGCTGAGTTCTAAGGCGGGTGTGGTCCCAGGCAGACAGCAGTAGGGGGTCAGCAGATACTGGCTAGAAGATACCACTCATTACCATTAGCATGGTTTTACAGTACTGTCACAAACCCCCTGCTGAGTCAGTAAAACAGCTGATCCTTGTGTCACCTATTCTTCAACTGTCCCATCATGTCAGCTTAACTCATTTAAACCTGGGTCCCGTTTTAAAAACGCCTTCTAAATCCTAACCCAGGGGTCTTCAACAGGGGGTCCTCAAGAGTTACTACAGGGGGGCCGCCAAATCTTTGTGTGATAGGATCATGTTTTTTACATGAACCACTTGAACCCCAGCATCCCTATTCTGAGTGGAACATTGGCCAAAAATAGCAGATCTACAAGCTCACCACGCCTCACGCTGCGAGGAACGTGTTACTAGTGCAGCCTTAATGTATTTTTTTTTACTTTTCACCTTTAAATGTATATTCATTGGTCTTAGTGCAGTTAGCATACAGATTTCTATTACAGTTGAAATGTTTTCACGAAAATGTATTAATAATGCATAC
The DNA here is from genome assembly GCF_963280865.1 of Gymnoscopelus braueri. Taxonomy (NCBI): domain Eukaryota; kingdom Metazoa; phylum Chordata; class Actinopteri; order Myctophiformes; family Myctophidae; genus Gymnoscopelus; species Gymnoscopelus braueri. Next base: position 12,451,334 of record NC_137612.1, on the reverse strand, counting down.
TGGCTTATTTATCCAGTACAACAATGTTATGACATTCATCACGAGTATAATATTTACACGTGTCATTGATAGAAACAAACACAAGCCTCTCTGGGTGGACAGAACACAACATTAAAAAAAGAGTTCAAATTAACAATGAGAATGTTATTGTGTAGCTTTGCAGTCCTTTGCTCTTTCATATGGATGTAGAGAATCTAGTCATCATGACTTTATCATAAACATGACATACAGTATGGTGATTATAAACAAACAGAACACGACACCGTCAGCAGTAAATAAGACATAAGGACAAACAATGAAGATGCAACACTTCTACAAATGACAGGACTGTGTATGGATAAAGGTTTATTTCACCTTGATCCCATCAACTCAATGACCTCAGAGGGTCAAGAGTGTGTGCATGTGTGGAACATGTATTCTGTTCTGTTGCTAGTTTGACCACTTAGTTCAAATACTCTTTAATCTTTTAAAAATAACTAATAATAGAAAACAGGCGATCTACAAGCTCACAATATCCTATTTACAGTCAGTGGTGGAAAAAGTACTCAAATTCTTTACTTAAGTAAAAGTACCAATACTGCAATATAAAAATACTCTGTTACAAGTAAGAGTCCAGAATTAAAAATGTACTTGAGTAAAAGTACAGAAGTATTGGCATCAAAATGTACCAAAAGTAAAAGTACTAAAATATTTGAAAATAGCAGATCTACAAGCTCACAACGTGTCGCGATGCACGCGTTGTGAGCTTGTAGATCGTCTATTTTCAAATAGCCTATGTATAAAATAGGGCTAAAGTGGTTAATGTATGTTTTATAATTTGATCATTTATACCTACAAAGTAACTAGTAACTAAAGTTTTCAAATAATTGTAGTGGAGTAAAGGTACAATATTTGCCTCTGAGATGTAGTGGAGTAGAAGTAAAAGTACAGAAAATTGGAAATACTCCAGTAAAGTAAAAATACCTCAACACCATTACCATGACTTTAACTAAATGAATATAGTGAAGGTGTCTGTGACTCTGAGAGTGTACACATGGAACCAAATGGACCCTTACAGGTCTGTAACTCTGAGAGTGTACACATGGAACCAAATGGACCCTTACAGGTCTGTAACTCTGAGTTAAATTAACACTGATGATACTGCAGTGTAGATTGGGGGGGGGTCCCCCAGAGATAAACAAACATCATTTCAAACGGGGGGAGGGGTCCTTGAAATTAAAATGGTTGAGAATCACTGCTATGGCCATAAAACATCTTCTCTTAAGGGGGTCCCTGGCATATCTTTTCAAGTGGGGGGTCCACCACTAGACTGGTAAACCCTCCCTCCGGAAATCTCATTTCCACAAATGGAAATTAGATTTCCGGAGGGAGGGTTTACCAGTCTAGTCCACCACGGGCTAACGTGTGTGAATTTGGGGGTCCTTGACATGAACACGTTCGAGAAGCAGTGACTTACAGTAGAGCCTTGGATCAAGACTATCACAGATGTATCTTATAGAGTCTGACTTAAAGCAATAGTAAGATAAAAAATACACTATGATGGTCTTGACTTAGTCTTAGATCAAGACTACCGTAAATATAAGGTGTTTACCCGCTTGCCCTAAATGTTAACTAGGTTTCCGGTGTGTTTGTGTAATGTATTATTAGTCCATATGTTTCAATAAAGAAGTGTTTTAATCCCGTCAGTGGCCGATTCTGTCTGAAGTTCCCAATGGGCGGTAGTAACCATAGATCTATGGTAGTAACGGGGCGCATCTGGTGAAAGCCGGAATTACACTCAATGTAAACAGGAAGTAAACGAGGGGAAAAAAATGGCGTTCGGCCACAGACGGGATTAAAACACTTCTTTATTGAAACATATGGACTAATACGTTACACTAACACGCCGGACACCTAGTTAACATTAGAGGCAAGCGGGTAAGCACCTTACATTTAGTATTTGTACATGTTTGGAGAAATACGGGCTTTACTGGTGACATTACAAGACAAACTGGGGGGGGGGGTGGACACTGGAGCCAAGACTCCCGTAAATACAAACGTAAAAGTCAGACTCGATGAAATACGATAGTCTTGATCTAAGGCTAGATCAAGACTATCATAGACCTTATCTTATCGAGTCAGACTTAAAGCTAAAGTGAGACTCTTGATCAAATACATCTTTAATGTTCTTAAAGGGGAAATCCACCCATTTTCAATATTTAACTATGTCATTAATATAGCATAAAGGAGTTGTGTGGAAATAAGAAAAAAAAAAAAAAAAAATTAACATTGCAAAAAAATGTAACATTGCAAAAAAATTAACATTGCAAATTACACTGTGATGACTCATCATGGTGTAATTTGCAATGTTAATTTTTTTGCAATGTTACATTTTTTTGCAATGTTAATTTTTTTTTTAATTTTTTCTTATTTCCACACAACTCCTTTATGCTATATTAATGACATAGTTAAATATTGAAAATGGGTGGATTTCCCCTTTAAGTCTTTGATCCAAGGCTGACTGGTTCCAGAGTCTAGTAGGTCTGCTAACTTTAACTTTAACCCTTTACCTCCAGGGTGTGTGTGTCCTAGGTAAACAACAGCCCCATGGCCTCCCCATAATAAGCTCTTACCTCCAGAGTGTAGGTGTTCCACATCCTGGTGAAGATCTCCAGGGCCTCCCCAGAGGTCTCCTCATCCATGTTGAGCTCCTGACACAGAGCCTCCAGACTCCTCCTCACAGAGCCGTCCTCCATCCTGCTGCTCCCTGAGTCACAGTCAGAGGAGTCTGAGTCTCCTCCCATCCTCTCCTCCGAATATTAAAGGATAAAGATGATCAAATAAAAGAGAAATAGAGTTCCGTGTGAAACTAATAAAGTATAAAAACAAACACCGTGTGAGAGAAACAAACAGTCAAACTTCCCCCTGACTCTCCGAGTCCACTTCCGCCAGGCTTCCCCCCACAATGCAGCGGGGTGGCGCGAAAACGGCCGCGCCGTGACCAATCGGAGGCCTGGTAAACAGAGGGGGAGGGGCCTGAGCTGAGGGAGGACCAACCGGAGCCCGAGTAAACAGAGGGGGAGGGGCCTAAAACCGGCCCGGTCTCCCCTTCCCCCTCGTGTTTCCGATCCTCTGGATCCCATAGCCGCGGAGGGGAGGGGTCAGGCTGTGATTGGCCAGTTGGTTCCCAGGGGAGACGATCCCATCGGCCCTGATGACGGCAGCGATATGAATGGAAGGATGGATGAACACACGCACGCGCGCGCACACACGCACATACACACACACACACACACACACACACACACACACACACACACACACACACACACACACACACACACACACTTTTAAAGGTAGGGTAAGTGATATTGTTTTGTTAAAATAAGTGTTCTATTGCTCTATATTATGATAGCCAATGGTTCACATGATGACGCTCGTCTGTCACAAGCGTCTTGGCCTATGGTCTTGGCAGAACTTCAACCTGGTTTTGGTACTTTCTTCATTTACAACCCGTACATCTACATACGTTCACATTTCAAATATAAAGTGCTGACCTAATGGCCATGGATGTTACACGTTGAAACGGATGGGTCTACCCGTATCTTCTGTGTTGTTCAATAAAAAGCATTTTAATCTGATTGGTGGCTATTTTGTCATAGATATAATGTATCAGAGTGCAATACACCTCCCAACCAATAGGGCCGTGTAGTTGAAAGCATATGGGACAATTTGAAGAAAATAGCCACTAATCGGATTCAAATGCTTTTTATTGAACAATACGTAAGATACGGGTACTTAAACCCAGGCGTTTCAACTTGTTACGTCCGTGGCCATAGGGTGAGCACTTTATATTTGAAATTTGAACATGTATGTAGATGTACGGGTTGTAAATGAATAAAGTGCCTAAACCTGTTTGAAGTTCCGATATGATAGATAGTAATAGATAATTATTATAGTGTCCTCACTGTCCTGGCTGCACCACACGATGCCCAACCCGCACGGGCTATAAGACACTGTACAAGATCCACCACAAACATACATAAACATATTAAATAGTCCAGGTTTTGAGTTACAGATACATTGTTCTCCAACGCAACTTCCATGTCTTCTTTAGGAATTTTCCTAAAACAAAAACGTCCTTATTGAACAGCCAACTTTACATATAACATTCAGACATCCAAAACAAATCTGGATTCGTATCCTGCATTTGTTTCAAATAAAGAAAACTAAATGAAAATAAATCTCCTATGTATTTAACACTGTTACTGAACATACACTCTATAGCAATAATTACTATCACAATATAGATCTTTAACATTTTAACAAAAACGTTTTGTTTTTACCACACAAATATCACTTAGCCTACTCTACCTTTAAATTAACAAATATGATTTTTCTTCAATGTAAAAAGTTAACAACAATGATCAAAGAATTCAGCCTCAAATCCTCAATGTGAAAATGAATTCAAACAGTGTTATTGTGTCTCCGTCAGGAACAAACTAGTATTAGACCGCCATCTTGTGGCCATATAAAGTCCCAACACTTCATTATAAACGTTAATAAATACAGTAAATCTACAACAGTGGTTCTCAAACAGTTTCATGTCAAGGACCCCCAAAATGTATTAACATATAATACTCGTAGAAGAGGAAGTTACATAGTGCAGATTTAACTAATATGTGTTTTTATTGTGAAAGTATTGGAACATTTTGAACAATTTTGATGTATTATAATTGAGGTTTGGATATTTGCACACCAAATCCTGCACTGTGATTGGCCACAAATGTACCCCCCTAACCCTGCACCGTGATTGGCCAATCACAGTCTATTCAGGGACTGTGATTGGCTAGGGAAACATGACACATGTGCATAGGCCTATATAAGAAACCATAACTTTTTTTTAAGTTATAGTTTCTTCATCACTTCTTCCATCACTTCTTCCATCACTGTGATGACCACTGTGACCACACCGCCCACTTCACACTGGGTGTGATTTTTTAACACTCTTTTGGGGGTCCCTGGCACAAAAGAATGTCACATGGGGTCCACAGACAAATACATATCAATATAGGGGTCCTTGACAGGAAAACGTTTGAGAACCACTGATCTACAACACAAAGAAGGCTCATGATAAGCTGTATTAAACACAGTATTATCAACACAAGGAAGAGTCACAACACTGCAGTAGTTTACTGTATGATAAACTTTATTAAAACAAAGTGTCTACATTTAACAAGATAGTACAGTATCTAAACTACAAGATAACATGACCTATAACCATCAGCTGACCATGTGTCCAGGGTCGTGACCTCTATAGTAACATGAGGGATGGCATTTGGACAAAACAATCTACAGAAAGATGATACATAATCAGATGTGTACATATATGTATATATGTATATATATATGTGTGTATATAGGCTATATATGCATATATGTAGCTCATAGTTCCCTAGAATGATCTCATTGTGTATAATATTTCAGATATACCACATGTCAGTCAAATCACATGATCAATAATATGAAGTCTAATAAAAACGTTTTTCTCAAACTGTGTGGTTCAGGAACCCAAAATAGGACATGCTCTGTTTGTATGATATCTTTACATGTCGTTGCTGTTGGGGCGGAAACGTGTTACTCCAAAACTGTTACTTTTCAGGATCCAAATATAAAAAATAGCAAACCTTTTGTGTGACAATGTAGAATGACAGCAACGATGATTCAGTCATAATAAACAAACCCCACACAGCCTCAAATTATGGATATACGGTTAATACAGGAGGTCACTGTGCTACTGAGACGTAAACAGGTTTGGAGTTTAGACTGTTGATAGCGTAAAAAAATATCTATAAATGGCCAAGTCAGTCTGATCAAAGAATTGACTTATAACATAACTGAGGTTTCAATGCTGAACTCCTTTCAATTCTTTCTCTCTCTCTCTCTCTCTCTCTCTCTCTCTCTCTCTCTCTCTCTCTCTCTCTCTCTCTCTCTCTCTCTCTCTCTCTCTCTCTCTCTCTCTCTCTCTCTCTCTCTCTCTCTCTCTCTCTCTCTCTCTCTCTCTCTCTCTCTCTCTCTCCATCAGGCTCGTCAGAGGGAGAAGATGAATGAGGAACACAACAAGCGTTTATCGGACACGGTCCAGACTCAGACAGAGTCAACCTCCATCTCGCTCCAACCAACCGACCTACCAGCCAATGAACCTCAAATCCTAAACCAATCAGTTATGGTGTACAATTGATCAGTTCTAATACAGCCTATTCTGTACTACCTCAATGAAGTACATCAAGAAGGGGTTTGAGTCCCATAGCGGTGCCTCTGGCTTGGCCGGGCATTTCCAAAGCAGTGTGCTGCGTATAGCTTCGTTAACAGACATTCTTGCCGATGTTCTAACAACTATTTAGCGTTTAGTCCCTGGACTATTGGAAGGCACACATCTCTATCATCTAGTATCGGAGGAGACACTCCAAGACCAAGATGAAGTAGGCTAACAGGAATGTGGGAAATTGGGAATTGGTATAATGACTAAAGGAAATGGGAAAAATATAATAAAATAAAAACCTACGATCAAAATCAAATAATATCGAGTTGTGATCCTGCCCTTATGAAAAAAGAAAGTATATTATTCCATTAACTAAATGGAATGGGAGTAATAGCATACAGAACATTATCTATATCTGCCTTATATCTCTGTTTAATTCTACTTAAACCTGCACCCTGATATACCTCCTGAAACATGTCTGTCTGTCTCTGTGTGCATGTGTGCGTGTGTGCGTGAGTGCGTGTGTGTGTGTGTGTGTGAGTGTGTGTGTGCGTGTGCATGTGGTGTGAGTGTGTGTGTGTGCGTGTGTGTGACGGAGGTCCTCAGACTCAGTGGAAGCTGAATCTAGAGTTGTCTCTGGTCTCCGTCGTCTTGATCAGCAGACGACGATCAGGAGAGCTGCTGTTACTATGGTAACCGTTAGAGGCCTTAGTACCTGGAGAGAGAGAGAGAGAGAGAGAGAGAGAGAGACAGAGAGAGAGAGAGAGAGACAGAGAGAGACAGAGAGAGAGAGAGAGACAGAGAGAGAGACGGAGAGAGGGGGAGACAGAGGAGGAGATACTTAAGGTTCTGTTTGAAAACACCAAGGTGTACTACTGTATAAAAATGGAATAGAGGCCAGGAGTCTTAAACGTTTTTCAGGCCAAGGACCCCTTAGCTGTGAGAGAGATGAATCAGGGACCCCCACTACATATTGTATAAAATTGTGTTGCAGGTTAAACATTTTCATTCAGTGCATTTTCAGACATTTAAAACTCTCAGTACTTAGTAAACCTGTCGACCTCTGGCTCTGTCTTTGCCGTAAATAGCCGATCTACAAGCTCACTGTGAGCTTGTAGATCTTTGGAAGCCAATCTTAAAGTTCTGACCTGCTATCAGGTTCCAAGTGGTTCATGTAAAAAAAAGAAAAAAAAAAGAAAAGAAAAAAGTTTCTATCACACAAAGATTTGTCGGGCACCCCTGTAGTAACTCTGAGGACCCCCTGCATGCTGAAGACCCTGGAATAGAGGAAACATAACAGACACTGTACTTACTGTAGCTGTTGACTGGCTGGATGCAGGACTCATGTCCGATTCTAGAAGAACACAACCATTAAGATGATGTTGTTACTGTAACTGTTACTGTAACTTTAAAGGGATAGTTCACCCCCAAAATGACTTTCTTTCTATGGATTATTTAGTCACCCCATAGAGACTTGAATTCATGGATATTTTTTTTTGTCTCATTCCTAAAACAATAATTTGATGACTGGCAGCGGTTCCGGTAGGAGACACAAAGAGTCTCCTTTGCGTTTCCTACCGGAACCGCTGCCTACCGGTCCGCTGGTCATCATCAAATTATTGTCTTAGGAATGAGACAAAAAACAAAAACATGTCCATGAATTCTAGTCTTCATGGGGTGACTGATCCATAGTGAAACTGTGCACACACTCCCCTCCCTGGATGCCGGAGCATACAGAGCTTTTCACAAGTATGTACAGTACCTAAACAGTGCATCTTTAAGTGTATAAAGTAATAAAGTTAATCTGAATCTGAAACATCAAAACTAATCGGTACACAGTATCTCTAGTCATGTGATCAAGACGGACCTGTCTGGCTATGATTGGCTTCCAAAGTTTGCAGGAGTGGGAGTGGCCTGTTTATACAAAATGACTCAAATCACCAACGCAGCGTCAGATTGTTGTGAAACAACCTGCTCCCTGCCCTGAGGAGACCTGAGCTCTGAGGAGAACATTCTAGTCATTGATGTTTCCTCCTCATCTGTCATCTCCTCACCACTCCTTCCCTCATTCTATCCTCCCTCCCCTGTCCTCTCCTATACCCTCCCTGACCTGTCTCCCCTCCCCTCTCTCCTCCCCCCTCTCCAGTCCTCCTCTCTCCTCCTCTCCTCTCACCTGTCCTCCTCTCCTTCCAGCAGCTTCCTGTAGGTGGCGATCTCAATGTCCAGAGCCAGCTTCACGTTCATCAGGTCCTGGGGATGAAGAAGAAGAAGAAGAAGAAGAAGAGAGTTCATTCATTGTGTGTTTATTATGCCTGGAACTGTCTGTCTGTCTGTCTGTCTGTCTGTCTGTCTGATGTATCTAAAGTGTTACCTGGTACTCTGTATGTATCTACTGTATGTATCTAAGTGTTACCTGGTACTCTGTATGTATCTACTGTATGTATCTAAGTGTTACCTGGTACTCTCGGAGCTGTCGGGCCATGTCCTGCTTGGCTCTCTGCAGAGCGTCATCCAGGTCTCTGGTTCTGGCCTTGGCCTCCTTCACAGCCAGCTCTCCTCTCTCCTCAGACTCAGCCAGCTGGTTCTCCAGGTTCCCACGCTGTGGATGTTAGAGGAGAAGGGGCTCACATTTAGAAAAAGGAAAAAATAGGGGGGAAAAAGCTGATCTACAAGCTCAGGTCTCACTGTGACACGTTGCGAGCTTTCAGACCACTTCAACTAAGTATATCTCCCCCGCCTGATGGGGAATTCTCCTTTAGGCTAGTGGATAAGATGTTGGCTTTCCACGAGGGAGGCCTGGGTGAGGCCTGGGTTTGAATCTCGGGCATTCCAATTATAGGCGAGAATGTTCAAAATATTACACAAATTTTCAATGGTTTCAAAGGAAAAACATAGCTGATCTACAGCTGTGTGCTCACAGCATATCGGTTGAGGGTCACAAAATGCGAACGGAGCTAATTGAGTGACCGAGAGAGAGTGAGTGAGTGAGTGAGTGTGTGTGTGTGTGTGGTGCATACGTACGTACATGTGCTTTGACAGACTCTATCTCACTCTGCAGTCGGCTGATCAGCCTGCTGACCTCAGCAATATCTCCCTTCGCCAAGCGCAGCTCATCTCCGAACTGACTGGCCTGCACCGCCATCTGGTCAAACTACACACACACGTACACACACACAGTCGATTAAACAAAAACATTATGTTCAGACTACAGTACACACACACACACACACACACACACACACACACACACACACACACACACACACACACACACACACACACCCCCACACACACACACACACACACACACACACACACATACACATACACATACACATACACATACACATACACATACACACACACACACACACACACACACACACACACACACACAGAGCTTGGAACCAATGGATGCAGAGGTCAGGGGTGTTAGGGTCAGGGGTCAGGGTCACCTACCTTGGTCTTGTACCAGTTCTCGGCCTCGTCTCGGCTGCGTGCGGCGATGTCCTCATACTGGGCTTTGACCTCAGCAACGATCTGCTCCATGTTCAGGCTCCTGGTGTTGTCCATCTGGACCACCACTGATGTGTCCTTGATGCTGGACTGGAGCTCCCTTAGCTCCTATAATGATGATAATAATAATAATAATAATAATATTATGTCCTTGACATGAACACCTTTGAGAAGCACTGCTGTAAAGTGGTTAATATTTAAGTGTCTCACTCCCAGCAGATTGACGACAACACAACCTCTCCCTTTGTTTACTAACATTGAGACTGGATGCACAGGTGATTGTTTCACGCAATCAATTCTCAACCTGTTGTTTTGGGGTGCGCTGGTTTCAGCACACCCCAACCCCCTCTTGTGTGTTGGCTAGTGAGGCGCGTCCTAGCGAGACCTGACAGAATGGGTTTCATTGCACGCATACTGGTTCTTATCAGTGTGACGTCGTCTGTTAAGGGGTCTATTGTTGGTGGTGTGAGACTCAACACACCACAAGGGGGCACATTTACACAACAACGAAAATAAAAGGGAGCCCTAAAATACACATGAATTTTGAGGACTTCAAACACAATAACAACCCTGTTACTGTACATACTGTACATACTGTACATACTGTAAGCACAAGGGCAGGACATTCAAAGAACTGTCCCAGGTTGACCTTTGTACAGCTTAAACCTTTCTGAGTAAATAGTTTAATTTCTACCCCTTCTTTTTCCCCTATCTCACTGACTGATAGATACTGTATTGAGGTGAACATGCCTGTCTCACTGACTGATAG
>NC_137612.1:12320808-12435808 GCF_963280865.1 Gymnoscopelus braueri | reverse complement strand
TCAGCCTGTATCATAATGGACCAGAGCCCTTGCCCTGCATCCTCAGCCTGTATCAGTATCGGTACAGCTTGTATTTCCAGCCTGTCGCCAGGAGGAGTGTTTTCTCTGTCCATTATGTGTTGTTCTCACTCTGACACAAAGAGCTGTGTTCTTAGACCACTAATCCTCTCTGGGACGCCTAGCACACCATCAGGTTACAGCCCAAATCATGGGATAATGGCCTGGAAATGGAACACATGGATTGACTATCATATGACCTATTTTAACTTTTAAATGGATCATTTTAAATAAAAGTAAAAAACAATCCTTACAATTCACCTGGTTGAATTGAGCAAGGAGTGCTCCTCCTGTGTGACTGGATACACCTGGAGGTGAATTTAATACAATGTGTCTCTCAGGGCTTTAAACTCCTTTCTTACCATCTGTGTTTTCAAAGATTTAAGGTGGTGTAAGAAGTGATATATATTTATTTTGGTTAACGTTGGTGTTAAATAGCTCTATATGCTGATTGTAATCATTTCTATTGTGAATGCCAACTCTCCAACTCTTGGGTCTTTAGTAAACAGAGAACATATTTTCAGTTCGGGATACCATTCAATTTGAACCAATAAGTAAATAAAAAACAAATGTAAGATTGTTGGATGTGCCCTTTGTGAAATCTGAGGGCCTGCACTGCCCTTGTGATGACAAAATAACATACAAAATAAAAAAAGAAATACAATGTTTGTTCCAATACATTTCATTTTTAGATTGAATTGAGTCTGTTTCTAGAATTAGAAGGAATAAGAGCGTCATTTGACAAATAAAACTGTTACTACTGTAATAACATCCCTATGCAGTAGTTCACCATTCTATACTTCCTTTAAGTCCGTACGTGACGTGTTTTCACCCAGTTTCTTAGGAGAAAGTGCCAGGTATTTCGAGCCGTGGTTTATGTAATTTAGGAACTAAACTCTTGACGTGCACTCCCAGGTCACAACCTACATTTAACCGTGTTGTACGGATGGCTTAGCATGCAGCCTGAGGCCAGATCATGTTCCCCCGAACTGAAAGAGAAGCCGCCCGGCCGTGGCATTACGCTGATTGCTTCTCAGAAGTAGAGAGACCAAAGCACTGTGATGATTCTACCTGATTAAGAGCCAGACTGGGTTTACATTACAACACGTTCAGATAACACTATAGACCAGGAAGATAAACAGCATTTACCTTCAGTCACACCTGTGATTTAGCTCTGACTGCATGGAGATCACCTGCAGGTTACAGATTTAGTGAAATGGTCACGGTTGTCTTTTTTTACGCCCTCATGCATTCACATGTACGAGACTGAGGCCCCTACTGATGTCATAGAACTGATGTCATAGAACTGATGTCATAGAACTGATGTCATAGTACTGATGTCATAGAACTGATGATGTCACAGGTGACCGACGTCATAGTACCGAGGTCATGGAGCATGGGTCTTCAACAGGGGGTCCGGGAAGGTGGGACCCCTAGGAGTTACTACAGGGGGGCCGCCAGATCTTTGTATGATAGGAACTTTGTTTTTACATTAACCACTTGAACCCTAGCCTCCCTATTCTGAGGGGAACAATTGGCCGAAAATAGCCGATCTACCAGCTTGTGAGCTTGTAGATCTGCTATTTTTTGGCAAGGAGGTTTGGTATAGAGGGAGGGGGGGGGGGAGAGCAGACCAAGTACCTGTATTGAGGGTTTAAGTGGTTAACTGTCTGAAAATGCACATTAACATGAATCCAACAACTGATGATAGTGTCTGTCAAACAAATCTATGAAGCTATCCATGAAATCTATGAAAAAGTTAAATCTGCAACACAGTTGTGTACAATATTTAGTGGGGGTCCCTGCTTCATCTCTCTCAGACTCCACTTGAGCTGTATTTGGGTAAAGTGATGATAATATAATGTATTTAATATAATAATAATATAATATAATGTATTTGGGTAAAGTGATGATAATATAAGGACACATTCAAGTATCTGACAATGTATAAAGTCACCCTACCCTAACTGTGATGAGGCAGGGTTGTGTTGCTTTTCATTTCCTGGACATATAGCTGGTTTCTGCCCGACAACAGAGAGATAATAATAGAACCAACCAGGCTTCATCAGGTCAGGACATGAAGAGCTCCCAGTCATAATAATAATACCTGAGGTAAATAAAGAGAGAATAAATACCTGACCTAGATGGAATATAAAAGACTCTGGTTGAGGTTCTCCCGCCCTGTAGCTACAGAACACAGAGCCAACACAACAATGGCTCTGTTGTTGTGGGTGTGGTATTAACGTAAGGTCACCGTGACCTTCTCGTTTACAGAGCCACAGGTCAGCAGCTGTCTCAAACATAATGGTTGGAAGAAAGAGGTTTTCAACTTTTTGTTCTCTGAGCTCTGCAGTACTGTACGTTCAAAATACAGTGTTGTTGGCTGCCAGGTTTGAAAGCTTCAGAAACATATTTGCTGGTAGTTCTTCCTGTGTGAAACAGTATCTGAACTGAGCATGTTCTTTTGGATATGAGCTGTGGTGGAAAGTAACTCAGTACATTTACTTAAGTACTTGTACTTTACTTGAGTATTTCCAACTTTTACTTCTACTCCACTACATATCAGAGGCAAATATTGTACTTTTACTCCACTACAATTATTTGAAAACTTTAGTTACTAGTTACTTTTCAGATATAAATTATGATATTATGAAACAACTCATTATTAACAACTTTAGCCCAACTTTAGCCTAGGCTATTTGGAAATAGCCGATCTACAAGCTCACAACGCGTCACAACGCGTCGCATCGCAACGCGTTGTGAGCTTGTAGATCTGCTATTTTCAAATATTTTTGTACTTTTACTTTTGGTACTTTAAGTACATTTTGATGCCAATACTTAGTAGTATTTCTATATTGCAATATTGGTACTTTTACTTAAGTAAATAATTTGAGTACTTTTTCCACCACTATATGAGGTCAAAGTTTTTGTTGCAATGTTTTTTTTGTACTTGTTTTCTTGCGTTACTTATGCCAGTGGTTCACAAACTGTGGTCCCCAAATTATTTTTGGGTGGTCCCCAGATGATTAGCTTTATAATGTGCAACATTGTTTTCTCACTCAACAGTAAACAAACCAAGTAACATACAGTATAAGTGTATACAGGGTATCTGCACATTTATAAAGTGACAATTTAATGACTTTTAAGACCTTTTTAATACCAATTTGGCCAAAATGTCAAATGTCACGTAAGAAAGAGGGAAACATTGTGAAAATAGCCGATCTACAAGCTCACAACGCCTCGCAGTGTGAGGCGTTGTGAGCTTGTAGATCTGCTATTTTCACAATATTTATCTGTGGAACAGAGTCTAACTAAATGTAATGCCTGCAATTCCAAGTGCTTGTCAGGGTGGGGGGCGGTCCCCAGTTCAAATATGATTATTTTGGGTCACAGTCTGAAAAGTTCGGGAACCCTTGACTTATGCCAATGTTAGACTACAAACCTATTCATCACCTGTATAGTTTTCTGGTTACCTTACATTGTACTTTTGGAAAGGCTTTGGGGCCTCAACCTTTCATGCCAAACTGCCAAAATGTTGTGAGGACCTGACTTTTTTAACTCGCCTTAAGACCTTATATCAAATGTTTTTTTAAATATCCCCTAAATTAGGTAAAAAAGTGGTGGAGAGTGGCACGCCTACCTCTGGGGGTGATGTTTGTGTTTGAGGCAGGGCTGTAACTGTGTGAACAATGCAAGAACTGTAACTGTAACTCTAGGAGGTAATATAATACAATATTACAATAGTAACACAATAGTAATTTCTTTAGCAGGATGCCAGGGTGTTCCCATGTCAACACAACAACACTGAGGTCAGGTGTTTCCTTGGACCCAGCTGACCCCAGTGTCAACCAGTGTTGCCAGATTCTGTGAGAGAAAGAAGCAACCAGGTCTATGTTTTCATAGACCTGGTTGCTTATTGCCCAAAAGAAGCGTCTCTAGGCCACATGAGTTACAAAACAAGACCAGGAGACCTGGTTCTGCCAGACCCAGAATGAAGTCCTAGTATGTAACAATTAAGTAAAGATGAGCTTTACTTAATTACATACTTGTGACATAATAATGATGTCATGAATAGTTCGTGACGAAAGGGGATGAAAGGGGGACAGACTTTTTTGGCTGGGGCCGGGGGACAAAGTGACCATGCCCATGTATGGAGAAAACAGATACAAAGCCTCATGTAAGCCCGACCCCCTTGGGTCTGGCAAAAAGTTACACACAAATCTTGTATGGGGGTCCATGGCACAAAATACATTATATCTATCTGATCGGGGTCCTGCGAACAAATACATATTCATTTGGGGTTCTTTGACATGAAAATGTTTGAGAACCACTGGTTTAAACAATATTTGAAAACAAGCCCAAATAAGCAACTACACTTAAAGGAGTAGTTCACCCAAAAAATGACTTATTTTCTATCAATTGCACACCCCATGAAGCCTTGAATCCATGGATTTATTTGTGTTTTTGTCGCATTCCTAAGCTAATAATTTGATTCCTGTCTCCTACCTGCTAATGAATCCGGTAGGAGACACAAAGTAGATTCTTTGTGTCTCCTACCGGAAATACACTCGGGCATCAAATTATTGGTTTAGGAATGCCACAAAAACAAAAATAAATCCATGTATTCAAGGCTTCATGGGGTGTGCAATTGATAGAAAATAAATATTTTTTTGGGTGAACTCCTTTAAGAAACAAGTCCAAAAAACTGCAACTGCAACTACCAATATTTTACAAGCAACTTTACAGAAAAACAAGCCCAAAGTCGCTTATAATAAGCAGACCTGGCAACACTGGTGTCAACAAGCAGGGTGACCGGTGTCTATTCTTTTATTGTCATACAAATAGTTGTGATTAATGATCTAATGGTGTGTTTTTGGTTGAATCGTGGCATTGACCATTGGAACATTTAAATGAAAATGACGTTTCTGTCGCCGGCACAGACCTTTTTCGGATCGTGACCTGTATGTATTTTCTGTTTACTAGAGATGATGGGGAGAAACCCTGCTATTGAACAAACGCCTAAATCTAAATATAGAGCTACGGCACTTATTTTAACAAAATATATCACTTGCACCGCCTTTTAATCTTTTTAGTTTGTGTCAGCAGTGACCTAGATGTAAGCACAGGTTCTGTGACTTTGGGCCCTGCAGTGGCTCTGTGGTGAGGAGGAGAGCGTCCAACAATAGGCTCTTTTGTGAGAGTTGTTACCGACTCCGTGAGAAAGCAGAGTCTGTCCCCTGAGCAGGGTATCAGTGACCAAATATTATCACAGATAATACTGTGGTCTCGTTCAGCTCATCACAAAGGACTCAAACCCAAATATTTCCTGTATTTACAAGTCATAATTCAATATAACACAATGGCACATCTACTTTGGTGCCCAAACAGAAATAACATCCACCATTAAAGTATGAATTTCATGTTGTTTTGCTGATTATATAAGATCCAGTGGCACTATAAAAGGCCAGTCCACACCAACGCAACTACTCACAGTCACAACCATTATCCCCAATGGGTGTTGCAAGGAGTTGCATTGGTGTGACATGGTCTTACAACGGTTTTGTTGCACAAGGAGTTGTGACTTGTTGCATTGGTGTGGTTTGGCCTTAAAGATGCACTTGCTGAACTCAGATTTGCACTGAGAAACACCATGATGGCTCTAATAAGACCAAATATCAACTTATATCAATTCATAAATAGTTTATAATGCTGTAGTCTGTCTGTCTGTCAACCAATGCATATGTTGGCTATTCAGAAATAGCAGATCTACAAGCTCACACGGTGAGCTTGTAGATCTGCTATTTTTTAAAAGATTCAAAATCTTAACAAAATAAATAACAGATGTACAAGCTCACAGCGTGGCACGAAGTGACATGCTGTGAGCTTGTAGATCTTGTAGAAAGCTCTTGTAGAGCTTGTAGGAAATATCAAAAATCTTCTGGGGGTCCCTGGCAAAACCTTTTTCAGATGGGGTGGTCCGCGGCCAAATACATATCGATATAGGGGTCCTCGACATGAAAAACCTTGAGAACCAACAGTTTAAAGGGATAGTTCACCCCCAAAATGACTTTTTTTCCTATGTACTGTATTAGTCACCCCATGGAGACTTGAATTCATGGATATTTTTTAGTTTTTGTCTCATTCCTAAGACAATAATTCGATGACCGGCAGCGGTTCCGGTAGGAGACACAAAGAGTCTCCTTTGTGTCTCCTACCGGGACCGCTGCCTAACGGTCCGCTGGTCATCAAATTATTGTTTTAGGAATGAGACAAAAACACAAAAAATTGCCATGAATTCAAGTCTCCATGAGGTGACTAATTGATAGAAAATAAGATTTTTTGGGGGTGAACTATCCCTTTAACCCTAACCTCAGTTAGACTATGCCATGCCAGGGAGCCAATCAGACACAGGTAAGGCGGGTCTATCCTATAACGCTGGTGGGATAATCACGCGTCCTCGACATGAAAAACGTTGAGAACCAAACGGTCTCCATACCTTATCGATGAAGGTGGCGAAGCGGTTGTTGAGGCTCTTCATCTGCTCCTTCTCGTGCGTGCGGCTCATGGACAGGTTGGGGTCGATCTCCAGGTTGAGCGGCGCCAGCAGGCTCTTGTTGACGGACAGCGAGGACAGCGAGTGGCCCAGGCCGCTGGCGTGGTGGTGGTGCCCGTTGGTGCCCGCGTACAGCGAGCTGCTGCTCAGCGACACGCCGCTGAACCCGCCCAGGCCGCCGAACCCGCTCAGCCTCCGAGCTCCACCGCCACCGCCGCCGCCTCCTCCTCCTCCGCCGCTGCTGCTACGCACCGAGCTGCTGGAGCTGATTCTCTTAGAACGACTCAGACTCATAGTGGAGGAGAGTGGAGGAGAGTGGAGGGGGATGGAGGAAGATGGAGAAGGATGAGGATGAGATAAATGGAAAGTGAGATGAACGGATGAGAGTGATGGAGAAGGAGAAGTTTTAAGAGTGGTTTGAGTCGAAATAAAGAAAGAAAGAAAAGTGTTTTAAGACCTGAGAAAGAATCGATGACAAAATATAATCTGTGAAGGAGAGAGAACGAAGATCAAAGCAGAACAGACTGGTTGAGACACACAGTGAAGACAGAGAGAGAGAGAGATGTGAGAGAGGACAGAATAAAAGGCTCAGTGATCCGTCTCAGGTGAGACCATCGGCCTTTTAAAGCCTCTCCCTGGTGGGGGGCGGAGCCTGAGGCAGGAGGAGTTAGAGGAACAAAGTGCAGCGAGCAGAGCCATATAAGGAGAGTTGCGTCACCTCCGTTCACTTCATCAGGCCAGGTCTTCTACAGAGCCTTCAATTGGCGAATAATAGTGACAAAGCCCTGAACCGGAGGTTTACGGAATGCACTGGAGTCTATGAGTCTATGAGTCTATATGAGTCTATATGAGTCTATGAGCGTTTGTCACTATTTAGAGTTTACATGAACCACGTGACCGACGCAGTTTTCTGCCCTCCTCTTTGACGTAACTCTCCAATAGGAGGCTCTGGCAGTGAGGAGTCGGATGTCAGGCCTATTGTTGTGTTGACATTGATATAGTAGGTGTGTCTCTGTGTAGCAGAGTGACTTCATGTGTGTTGTGGAGGGGGGGGGGGAGTTAGTGCCTTAAGCAAAGACACTTTTTTGCAGAAGGTATTGAACCCAGGAGCTTTCTGTTAATTGTGCTCAGCGTTACCCTCCATACCGCTATGCCACACACACACACACGCACACACACACACACGCACACACACACACACACACACACACACACACACACACACACACACACACACACACACACACACACACACACACACACACACACACACACACACACACACACACACACACACACACACACACACACCTAGGAACAGGTGCAGGTACTGTGAGAGGAGCTACAGTATTAAACAGGAGCTACAGTATTAAACAGGAGCTACAGTATTAAACAGGAGCTATGGTGCTACGGTATTAAACAGGAGCTACGGTATTAAACAGGAGCTACGGTATTAAACAGGAGCTACGGTATTAAACAGGAGCTACAGTATTAAACAGGAGCTACAGTATTACAGGAGCTACAGTATTACAGGAGCTACAGTATTAAACAGGAGCTACAGTATTAAACAGGAGCTACAGTATTAAACAGGAGCTACAGTATTAAACATGAGCTACAGTATTACAGGAGCTACAGTATTAACCAGGAGCTACAGTATTACAGGAGCTACAGTATTAAACATGAGCTACAGTATTACAGGAGCTACAGTATTAAACAGGAGCTACAGTATTAAACAGGAGCTACAGTATTACAGGAGCTACAGTATTAAACAGGAGCTACAGTATTAAACAGGAGCTACAGTATTACAGGAGCTACGGTATTAAACAGGAGCTACAGTATTAAACCGGGGCTACAGTATTAAACAGGAGCAACAGTATTAAACAGGAGCTACAGTATTAAACAGGAGCAACAGTATTAAACCGGGGCTACAGTATTAAACAGGAGCAACAGTATTAAACAACAAATTGTGTTTCAGATAAACTTTTGCTGCTCTTTTTTTT
This sequence comes from Gymnoscopelus braueri, assembly GCF_963280865.1. NCBI lineage: Eukaryota > Metazoa > Chordata > Actinopteri > Myctophiformes > Myctophidae > Gymnoscopelus > Gymnoscopelus braueri. The sequence continues at coordinate 12,427,198 of NC_137612.1, read as the reverse complement.
CCTATACAGTTACAACTCTTTGCCAAAAATAGCCGATCTGAGGCGTTGTGATCTTGTAGATCGGCTATTTTTGGCTAAAGTTCTCCACAGAAAAGGGATGCTACGGTTGAAGTGGTTAATGTAAAAGGAAAAAATCATATCACACAAAGATTTGGCGGACCCCCTGTAGTAACTCTGAGGACCCCCTAGGGGTCCCAGACCTCCTGTTGAAGACCCCTGGCCTACATACAACACATGCCATGATATGATATGGACAGATACATCATAGTTTGCCTTCTAGACGTGCGTAGTGTTAAAATAATCAGTAAACACACAATAGACAGACAACAGTGGTTTAGAATGTGTTTATTGACGGGGTGAATGGGAGCATTACATTATTGGGGCCAAGAGAAGAGACTCATCTCTTTAGAGCAGGGGGTCCTCAACATTTTTCAGCCCAAGGACCCCCTGAGAGAGAGAAGAAGCAGGGACCCCCCACTACATATTATATAACATTGTGCTGCAGATTAACCCTTTTCATACACTTGTTTGACAGACACTACCATCAGTGTTGGATTCATCTTAACTCTTTGACTGCCATCGACTAGGGTTTAACATTGTCCGGGAAATAGCTCATTTTAATTCCCGGGAATTTTCAGACCTTTTCCCGGGCTTCCCGGGAATTCCCGTTAAAGGGTAAAAAAAAAAAAGTGCCCACTAATATGCATTTATATGTAGATATTTAAATAGCCAATTTTACATCGAGGTGCCCAAATGTCCCTATTGTGTCCACCTATGAACTTGCACTAATAATGACTTAAGTTGATTTTTTAAATCAATAAATATAGTATTTCTTAATTGGCCTGGCTTGGCGGAGATCTGCCCTGTTGCGCAGCAGCACAGCAGCAGGAGAAGACAATTGACTTAAACGAGGAGCTGCGCTGTGCACCCAAAACGCACTCAAACAATGTCAAACTATCACATTCTAGCTGCTGAAATAAACGTTCCATTTGTATCATTATTGACAAGAGAACAGAACATGGATGCTGTTTGCAAAAGGATTATTTATTTATTGTCCATCAGAGCGCCGGTGAGGTCACAGCTTATCTCTACTTTTGTAGGATATTGATAGCCTAAACTTGTAATTTGTTTGCAGTTATTAATTTATATTAGGCTACTTGCTGGATATTAAGACTCAATTTTGGGATGTTGGCTGTATGTTGTCAAATGTATTAATCTATATTTTGTTGTTGATCAAATGTCGGGTTTTGTAGTGATTTTGATGTGCACATGCATGCGCTGCCACTGACAATCAATGAGACAGACAGCTGTTGTGCAGTTCACTTGTTCTACTGGGTAGTTCTAGTAAAATGGTAGTTTGAACGTTCTAAAATGCAAGTGTAGGTAGGGTAGGCTACATTAATGATGATAAAAAAATCGGACCACATCGGTCTAATACTTTCTCTCTCTCTCTCTCGCACGCTCTCTCTCCAGCTCTCCAGTCTCTCCTCTCTCTCTATCAAAAGCATTGCTTGGCTTGCGCACATTTAAGCTGGAATATAGGCTCGAAATCAAACCTACCCACTGTTTATGCAGCGTTTCACTTGATGTTGAATCTCAACTAGTCAACTGGTGTCTACTGTATTGACAGCAGAGGGGATACGAGCATTTTTGCCGGATATGGTGCCTGCAGCCTGGTTGCGATGGTGAAAACTACCTCAGGACAACTTCCTCTGAAAATGTAATCCTGTGGGGGCTGGTACATCTATCGTCTGTGTTTATAAACACAATCCGACCATGGATTATAATGGATATATAACATTTCTGTGACCGGTTGAAAAGGTTATGAAACACGAAAATCGCTGGCACTGACTGAGTATATTATGAATATACTCTGGCAGTCAAAGAGCTAGGGTTCAATTGGTTAATGTAAAATAATAAAAAATAATCTTATCACACAAAGATTTGGTGGCCCATTTGCAGTAACTCTGAGGACCCCCTAGGGGTCCCCCCGGAACCCCCTGTTGAAGACCCCAGCTTTAAAGTGCAGGTACCAGTAGCAGTGTTACACGGGGTAAAGCAGGAAGCCAGTGAACGTGTTGTGATTGGCCGAGCTGTCGGCCAGCTCCATTCCACGAGGCAGCAACATGTAAACCGTGTCGCCTTCGTCCGCCTCCACCAGGATGCCGTTAGAGATGTACTCAAACCAGCCGTGGTTGTTGTATCCGTAGTTGAAGATGAGCCTCTCCTTGTTTTTATACATCTTGATACCGATGTCTTCGTCGGAGGACTTGTGAGTCGCAGTAAATCTGAAGTAATAGACTCCTTTCACTGGCGCCGAGAAGACTCCTACAGTATAGGGGAGACACACACGACCACTGTTCATTTTCATTTAGTTTTAGTCCATGGACTTTTGAATGAAACTCCATTCAGTTTTAAGGTCATTTCAGACGGAAAGCGGCCAACGCGCCTATGTATGTATTCACTACAAAGGCTCGTGCTCGTGTGTGCACACGCGCGCTGGCGGCAAGAGCTGGATTGTGGTGAGCTTTTCTTTTCCCTGCACCGCGCAGGAGGACAAAACAATGGTCGCGACGCCATCCCCGCTGATCCGAGCGGTAACGCCCGCATCCACCACCCCCCCCGTCTGTTAAGACCTTTAGTCATATTTTTGTCATCTGAAATGTTTTACTTTTTGTCAAGTTTTAGTTGACTAAAATGTCATAATATTTTAGTTGACTATAAATCTAAGGTTGATTTAGTCGACTAAAGGTTATGTTGGCGGTGCCTTGATGGTGTCGTAATGCATGATCTGCGACGCGTTGTGAGCTTGTAGATCGGCTGTTTTCACCTGCAACACCTGCGCACAACCAAGCATGGAATGACTTGTCTTAGTTCTACTGGATCTCTTCTCCACTAGTCTTAGTTCTACTGGAGCCCTGGTCCATTAGTCCCTCCCTAACATTTTACTCTATTTTTTATTTGTTGACGAAATGTATAATATATTTAGTGATTATAGGTTAGTTTTTATTTATAATATATTTAGTGATCATAGGTTAGTTTTTATTTAGTTTTTGTTAGAGAAAAAAGGTAGCCTCCGAACCTTTTTGTCATAGTTTTAGTCGACGAAATTAACACTGCGCAAGACACACACACACGCACACACACACACACACACGCACACACACAAAAGACGCACGCACACACACACACACACACACACACACACACACACACACACACACACACACACAGACACACAGACACACACACACACACACACACACACACACACACACACACACACAGTGATTTCAACCAAAATCTAGTTCTTCAAGCAGTATGGTAACAGTTTAAAAATACCGTTAATTAAAACTGAGGTAAAGTTCTCCCATCCTGCCTGTTGACATGGACAGGAAACACACTGTTGAATATTTAGATTTTGAGTGAAGCTCATTGACATGACTTAATATAATATATATATAATATAATCACCACCTACCTGTAGATGAATTGTATGCGTTGCCGATGTTAGTAATGACTCTGTGGTAGACCAGCGTGGTTGGAACACCAAAGGGTCCGACTACAGTCAAATCCGAAGAGTTACCCAGACCAGCAGAGAAGGCCACCTTCTTTGGTGAGTCTGTCAACACAGGAGCATTATCACATTGTTCAAACATGTTATTAAAAAAACGATTATATTCTTAACCCATTCAATCCGGGATCGCATCTGTGTCATTTTAGATTTCTTTGGCTATTCAAAAATAGCAGATCTACAAGCTCATAGCATGAGCTTGTAGATCTGCTACTTTTTTTTAAGAAATTGTTTTTCAGGCCAGTTTTGAAAGAAGCCAGTGATTCATATCCTTAATGGATGATGTCGGGGCATTCCATTCTTACCTTTTAAAGGGTCTTCAACGTTTTTCAGGCCAAGGACCCCCTTTCTGAGAGAGAGATGAAGCAGGGACCCCCTCTATATTGTATAAAATTCTGTTTCAGATTAAACTCTCTTTTTTTTTACTTGGTCTGCTTTTTCCCCTGACATGAACACGATCTGACAAGAACCAGAACGAACCAGGGCAAAGGGAAATGCTAAGCTGCCCCCCCCCCCAACCATCCGTCCTTTTCTTGCAATATTATGCCTGAGCTGCACCTGCTGTACCTGATCTGCTCTATATAGAATATACTGTGAAGTTTTTTACACAAAGTTAGGTGGCAGCTACTGAAGGAAAATGCTGGTGGTGTATATGTCACAGTACGTTTGGAGAACCAGTACGATTGAAGACAGAGCGCTCGTTTTTAGGCACGGGGCTTCGGGGCGATGCGGGGCTTTTCGAGACAGGGTTTATTAGCGAGGCTCGGGAGGAGGAGCTCCTCCTCCTTCTCCTTCTCCTCCTCCGTGTGTGTGTGTGTGTGTGTGTGTGTGTGTGTGTGTGTGTGTGTGTGTGTGTGTGTGTGTGTGTGTGTGTGTGTCAGGGAGAAACTAAAACAAAAGCCAGCAGAACACAATAAAAGTATCTTAACAGTCCACCTGATTCGAATGCTATCTGCATTGAATGGGGAAATAGGCGAGTTTATTAGACCTTTGAATGGGCGAAATAGGCGACCTACTTACCTACCCACGATTTATCAGACCATTCATTGGGTGTTATCAAGACATACTAACCTACCAACTGACATGACTTAATAGTTCAGTTTAGGTTTCGCTTTTGGTTTTGGACCCTGACGGAGGCGCGCAGTCACAGGCGAACTGTCACCCCGTGAAGGACCACAGAGGGAGCTAAGGCGACCGAGTTGCCGTCCTGAACGGTGTGACGTTCGCCTGTGCCTACTCAGCGCCGTTTGAGTTATGTACCGATAGGCACAGAATCGTAAATATTGTTGTGCGGACTGCTCCGCCTCCAAGTAGGTCAGTAGCTCCTGAATGAATGGTCTGATAAATCGCGGGTAGGTAGTAGCCTATTTCGCCCATTGAAAGGTCTAATAAACTCGCCTATTTCCCCATTCAATGCATTGATAGCACTCGAAGCCGGTCACACACGCGCGCACGTGTGTGTGTGGTCGCGGCAATATATGCTTGTGCACAAGCCTGGCTTGTGGCTCCCTCTAGTGTTGCTTCTACAGAATTGCTGGGTGGGTGGTAAAAACGAGCGAGCCTTCTTCAATCGTACTGGTTCTCCAATCATACTGTAACATATACAACACACCAAGTTTTTTTAATTTTGTATTGTTTTTATGCACATATGATCCAAAATGGTGAAAACGAATGCAGAAGCAAATATAGGGAGTCAAGTTAACCCATTCAATCCGGGAACGTGTCGGTGTCATTTTAGATTTCTTTGGCTATTTAAAAAATAGCAAACATTCTCTTTTTGCACCCTTTCTTTTCTTTAAATCTTTTCACGATTTCTATCATTATTCTGTTGTTGTCATTACCCATGCTGCTGCATTGTCTGAAGGAAGACAAACCAAAATAAGTTTTACTCTTATGTACCTGTACACAAGATATAACAATGAAGTACAACCTTGAACCTTGAACCTCTTTGCCAAAAAATAGCAGCTCTACAAGCTCACAACGCTAGGGTTCAAGTGGTTAATGTGAAAAATCATATCACACAAAGATTTGGCAGCCCCCCCTGTAGTAACTCTGAGGACCCCCTAGGGGTCCCGGACCCTGTTGAAGACCGACCCCTGGTCTACAGCATTTCAAAGTAGTTGTTATCTCTCAGTTGACATTATAGGAGGACTAGTATGAAGATCATTGCAATAATAGTCCAATCTACTTGTAATAAAGACATGAATGTACTTCTTTTTTTAAAGTTATTTCAGTCAACTAATTGGTCAGTTCCTCATCAGTGATATTTGAATAGTGGAAGAAAGTAAAGCTACTACTTTAGTGTAAACTTTCATGTGCGTGACAGAACATCATACTTCCTCATTAGACTCTCTAACTGTGGACACTGACGACAGTGTAATCTAAGTGATTACAAATTCACTCAGATTACTGGTACAGTCGGTATTCAGCCTTCATCTTAGAAAACAAATTAAACATGACGTTAAACATAAAGCTCCTTCACTTGTCTGGTTTCTACGGCGGACAGCTTTGTAAGGTGAGCTGAAACCAACACATTATTTAGTTATTAGTGTTAAGTCCAACATTTAATCAAACCAACACAACATTAGTGTTAAGTTAAAACATAAATGAAACCAACACAACATTAGTGTTAAGCCCAACATAAATCAAACCAACACAACATTAGTGTTAAGTCCAACATAGATCAAACCAACACAACATTAGTGTTAAGTCCAACATAAATCAAACCAACACAACATTAGTGTTAAGTTAAAACATAAATCAAACCAACACAACATTAGTGTGTCCAACATAAATCAAACCAACACAACATTAGTGTTAAGTCCAACATAAATCAAACCAACACAACATTAGTGTTAAGTTAAAACATAAATCAAACCAAAACAACATTAGTGTTAAGTCCATCATAAATCAAACCAACACAACATTAGTGTTAAGTCCATCATAAATCAAACCAACACAACACAACATTAGTGTTAAGTCCAACATAAATACTCATACAGTTTACTTTGAATGGACAAGCATTCCCATTTGGATATGGATCAGACATACAGTAAATCACATGATCAAAACAGTATCTATTATCTGAGCTCAACTGAAGTATGTTTTTCAACGCTGTCCTCTACTATATATATATATATATATACCTGCATTCACTGAGCATTATCCTGTTCAAATTACTCTACCGTGTTCTTAGCGCCATGGGGCCGTGCAGAGAATGTTACTGGGACAGGGGCTGACATTTCTAAAAGGGCACTTTTGGCCGGAATTTTGTTTGACATTTATAGCCCGAAAATAGCCGATCTACAAGCTCTACTAAGTGTAATAAAAGCATTTTATTTACTGGAGAAGATGACATGGATGACATGGTATGACATGGATGTCTACACAGAGAGCAATTCATTCAACATAAAACGCTGCGTTCAAGTTCGTCAAGTTTGGAGAAGGCAATTCTCTTGCCTTTAGGGACGGGTACAGTATGGAAATGCATTTCTAAATTCTGCATCCATGGTTTAGAGAGGGCTCAAGCCCCCTTTGATGTCTGTATGTGTGCACGTGCCTCAAGCGCCATATTCATCCGATTTGTGTCCAAGGACTATATTCACTATGATATAGGAAAATGACACAAAATGTGTGTGTGTGTGTGTGTGTGTGTGTGTGTGTGTGTGTGTGTGTGTGTGTGTGTGTGTGTGTGTGTGTGTGTGTGTGTGTGTATATTTGAGAGTCAGTGGTTATCTAAAAAAAAAGCTAGATCTGAGGTGCAATAGAAACAAACATACTTCCTGAAAATATTTTGAAATATATTGAAACTAATATACAGACTGCTGAACATAAAAATAATTCTTTCAATTTGTTTTACTTTGTCATTTTCTGCCAAAAAAAAAAAATATATATATATATATATATATATATAAGAAAGCAATGCAGCACAAATGGGTTATGTTTTGCACAAGAAGCATGTACAGTATAATGTACAGCCTCTTAACATATTTTCTTGTTCCATACCTTTCAACTCCTTGACTTCTGCCTCCAAGTTCTCCATCCTGTGTGTCAAGTCTACCACCATGTCTCTCAGGGTCTCTGCTTCCTCGTTGCTCTGAGCTCCAGACTCACACAGACAGAGCAGTAAAACAAGCAACGCCGCACAACGCTTCATTCTGAAACACATTCACTAGAAGACAGACATGGTACATTTGGCCTCACTCAGACACCTTATAAAACGGACAGTGGACACGTCACTGTCCCCAGTGGAAGGTCACTGTATAGCCGGACACTGAATGAAGTCAAGGACCATCTGAGATAAACTCCAACGTGATAAGAGCTGAGCCAAGGTTACATGTTCTGGTCCTGAAAAGAATGGGTGCGAATATATTTAAAATAATCAGCTGATATCATATATAATCAGATATCACAAAATAAATAATAAAATGAGGAGTTGGTTTGTGGTGCCTCACTGAGGGCATTTCTTCAACATAACAGTGCCACCGTTAACAGCAGTGGTGGAAAAAGAACTCAAATGTTTTACTTAAGTAAAAGTATAAATACTGCAATGCAGAAGTACTAAGTAAAAGTAAGAAATTAAAAATTTACTTGAGTAAAAGTACAAAAGTATTGGTATCAAAATATACTTAAAGTACCAAAGTAAAAGTACTAAAATGTGTTGCATCGCGACGCGTTGTGAGCTTGTAGATCGGCTATTTTTATAAATAGCCTATGTATAAATTAGTGCTAAAGTAGTTAATGTATGTTTTACAATATAATAATTTATATCTGCAAAGTAACTAGTAACTAAAGTTTTCAAATAATTGCAGTGGAGTAAAAGGACAATATTTGCCTCTGAGATATAGTGGAGTAGAAGTAAAAGTATAGACAATTGGAAATACTTCAGTAAAGTAAAAGTAACTCAAATTGTACTTAAGTACAGTACATGAGTAAATGTACTTAGTTCCTTTACACCACTGCTCTATAGCAGTGGTTCTCAAACTTGCGGGTCAGGACCCCCAGGACGTCCCCCAAATGATTTTGGGGGGGCCGGGGGGGTCCCCAGTCAGATGATTAGCTTAATTAGCTTAACATTGTTTTCTCACTCAACAGCAAACAAACCACTAATGTGTTTAAAGCTCTGTGTATTGTTACGCTAATGTCTAATGTTACATATAAAGCACGTTGAATGGCCTTTCTTGTTGAAATGTGCTAGAGACGTGCCTTAGTCTTCTAATCGTGAGTACGGCTGTGTAAACATTAACGTGAGGATGTCATTCAACCTTCATGGTCTCCTGATAATGTGGAATGTTTTAGATTTAAGAAATCACTTCATGTTGACTCGGTGCAGAAGGACCTTCATCGTTATGAGAACAGCTTGTAACATAAGACACTAAATCAGTTGAGATTGGGTTTTTTTTGCAAACAGTGTGCGGTTGAGCCCCAATTCATAGGCCATTCTATAGGGGGGCCAGATCTACATGCTCACAACGCCTCACGTATTTATCTGTGGAACAGAGTCAAACTAAATTACATGTAATCTGGGAACCCATCGGTAAAAAACTAATCCTTTGAATTTGCGGAGCTCTGAATCTGTCTTGAGAGATTAAACTACATGTAAAACCTCAACTCTCAAAGTGCTTGTCAGGGTGGGGAGTCCCAGTTCAAATAAGATTATTTTGGGGGGTCCCAGTTCAAATATGATTATTTTGGGGGGTCCCAGTTCAAATTTGATTATTTTGGGGGGTGGGGGGGCGTGGCCTGAAAAGGTTGAGAACCACTGTATTAAAATATGAATCATAATGAATGATCATAAATAAAAGAATCAAACTAAAATACATTGTTAATAAACAAAGTAATTGGTAACCATTTAGTAATTTCAATGTTAATTCAAAGTGTCAAGATGCAACATGTGGTGAGCTTGTAGATCTGCTCATTTAAAACATGCTGTGAGCTTGTAGATCTGCTCATTTAAAATATTGTGTGAGCTTGTAGATCTGCTCATTCAAAACATGCTGTGAGCTTGTAGATCTGCTAATTTAAAACATTATGTGAGCTTGTAGATCTGCTCATTCATTTAAAACATGTTGTGAGCTTGTAGATCTGCTCATTTCAAAACAAATCTTGAAAAAAAAGAGAAGAGAAACATGTGTATGTTTACAGATGGGGGTCCGTGGACAAATACATGTTAAAGGGATATTTCACTTTCAAAAAAACTTTTGTCCATTTTATCGTCTACTCAGGCTTTTGTGAGCCCCCCAGACCGTTTTTAAGTTGCTTGATTCAGTATTTAGATATTTGATATTCATTTTATCAGACACGCCCCCTTCCTATACAAACCCATTATAACTTCAAACTCCATTTTTCACATGTTAGATTTGTCAAAAACACCCGTCCTTGGTTCTGGTGACTCACCCTGCCCTCCTAATACGCGAGGGGGCCGTGTTTTTTCGATAACTTTTTTCATTTATTTTTAATATTTTTTTTGGAAAATGAAAAATACAATGTATTCAATACATTAAAAAAAAATTATAAAATAAATGAAAAAAGTAATCGAAAAAACACGGCCGGATGCGCACCATAACTACCGCCCATTGGGAACTTCCGACAGAATCGGCCACGTCATTCCATTTTCCTTGTTCCTCATCCTTTTCACCTCCACTTCCCTTCCTTTTAGGGCATTGCGTTGCTCCCGTGTGATGGCTCCCTTCACAGTTCACACACTTTGGCTGCCCCTGCTCTTCGTCACATTCCCCCCCACAGTTTTCCTTTCCACATGTCTTACACCTACTTTTTCCTCTGCATACTGCTGCAACATACCCATATTCTTGACAGCAACAGCACCGCAATGGTGCTTCTTCAAACGGCCTTACTCTGTAGCTTACGTAGTCCATATATACTCTCTCCGGTAGCTCCTCTTCAAATGTTAAACAAACTAATTTGCTGTCCTCCCTTATCCCCTCTCTCCTCCTTGTCATCCTCCTGGCTTCACACACACCTTCAATGTGAAGAAAAGCCTCACTATCTAGTGCCAGTGGCACCCCACTAATTACTCCCCTCTTCCTTGGTTTAGCTCCTAGTCGAAAACATCTTACATTAATGTTCTCAAACTCTGTGATCCCCAAGATTTCTTCCAATTGCTGTTCTGTTCTACACGTAATTATGACCAGTCCGCTCCTTGTTACCCTTATTTCACTTATCTTTCCAACTTTTCCTTCTATATACTTGCCTACCCCGTGTGGATCTCTGAAAACCCAATTTTTTAAACCCTCAGATTTCATTCCAACCACAAATGTTTCCTCTCCACTGCCATCACTTTCTGAACTTGTTGTATTATTTCTCCTCCTTTTTTTGTCAACATTCAACTTTTCTTTCTCCTTTTGGACTTCGCGGTCCGATTCCAACTGCCTGGGCTCTCTAGTCTTTTTATTTCCATTTCTCCTTGAATCCTCTTCTCTTAGTATGTCGCGCAATTCCTTCTTGTCACTTATGATCTGCCAGGGCTCTCTAGTCTTATCAGCTATGCCCGGCCCCTATAAGGGACCGGGCATAGCGATGTCACAGGGTCGAGACGCCGTTAAATCAGCCCACTTTCGCCGCCATAGTGAGTGAGTAGATTGACAGCTGCCACAAGTGTAGAGTAGCCTAGTGTAGTGTAGTCCTGTGTTTGTTGTCCAGCAAGTAGACGGTGTACATTATTATCTATCTCTAACTTGTCTGTTGCTCTAATTTAGCAATGGTATGACAGTGCTGCATTATCGGATGCAATGCCAAGGTTTCAGACGTTAAATTAAAAAAGTTAAATTGCACACATTTCCAACCTGGAAGAAAAGCTTTGGAGATCAGATGTCGGAGATATCAAAGAAACGTCGTATGGCTTGGCTTGGGTATCTTAAATACAATGAGATTGAGCTAACAGCTAAATTGTGTTTCTCTATGTATCCAGTCTGAGAAACGTTGTCTAACGTCGGTGGCTCACGGTCACGGTGGCTGAGTAAACAGCCAGGGACTCTTGTCTGTCTGTCAGCAAGTGTTCAGACGTCGGAGATATCAAATAAATGTAGTATGGCTTGGGTGTCAGCTGACGAAATAACATAACCTTCAACAACATTCCCAAACACATATAAGCTCAAACGAGCATGACAGCACACAATCAAAAATATAAACATCTGTTGGAGGCGAGGGCGAGGCGAGCATCAGCGTTGCCATGTCGGCTTATTATAAGCGACTTTGGGCTTCTTTTTCTGTAAAGTTGCATGTAAAATTAGTAGTTTTGTGTGGCTTATTTATAAAGTGTACTTGCTTATTTAGGCTTATTTAGGTACTTGCTTATTTAGGCTTTTAAATTTAAAAAAAAAAATCTAATCTTTTCATGAAAATGTTTTGTGCCAGGGAGCATTTGTGTTGTTAGAATGTTTTAAAAAATATTCCAAATATTATTTATTTTATTGCAAGAGTTTTTTTTAATAGCCTATGTACTAATCTCTCAAGAACAGATTCTGCGCTGCGTTGGAATCTGTCGGGGAGGTTCGTCATAACTTGTGCGCATTCAGATCAGGAAGTAGGCCGCGCTTTACCCAATCAAATGTAGTGGGCGGGATTCACATGTCCGTCGATCTTTCCCCCTCGAAACAAACCCAAACTAATTTAACAATAGCGTCCGCGGAGCAGACAAAACCACGGAAAGATATTCACATTTTAACTTACTCTTTCATCATAGAAACAAGTGGGCTTATAACCAAAACGATCCATGTTCTCTGGGAGAAGTGGTGTTAGTGTTCCGTGTAGAAATATTGTTAGTGGGAATGAAAACATAGTGGCACCCACCGGAAGAGAAAGCTGAAGGCAGACCTCTAAACCCCGGTTTCCCTGAGCACTAGCGTTACGTTTTCTTCCGCCCAGAGCCAACAGACATAGAACAAACAGCAGAGGGCGCTGTTTTTCATTTTCAGTTGGCGATGGGTTCCCAGATTGCCTATGTACAAGCTCACGTGAGCTTGTAGATCGGCTATTTTCAAGTAGCTGATGTCACTAAGCCACTTCTTTTGGGCTTGTTTTCATAGACCTGGTTGCTTATTTCTCTCGCAAAATATGGCAACACTGATCGCAACAGGTCCGTCGTGCACTTTCTCAATGATCAATGAACAATATAAAATGAATAATAATACTTCGCTATAATAATATTATAAATATATATATAAATAATCAGTACTCAAGATGACTACATTTTATTTCGGTTACACAACTAAGCAACAAAACGTTGTTCTTTTCAGGTAAAATGAATGATTGTGACTGACTGGGCACTGTCATTACATCTGGTCTAGCACAGATGTAATGACTTTTTTCCAGGTAGCGTGCCTTTGCGTCTGTGTTCAGCTTCTCTCTGTATGGTATCTCTCTGTCACGCATTGCCCGGTCCATCTTCTGTCCTTTACCAATAAATTCTCTGTAGTTCAGGACACGTCTATGGTCGTGACTCGTGGGTAACTGTCAATGTTGTTGATACGAGCTGTTGTTATGGAGCTCACCTAATATGGCCACCGGAACTACTTCCGCCTAAGCTTGGCCACTCCTTTTGCCCGTTCTCTATACTTCGGCATCTGTGTTCCGTGAGCAGAAATAACGGAGCAGAAATAAGACTTCCGGTTGACGATCTCTTCAGAATAAGAGTACCCTCTAGAGTAAAAAGAAACCATTGAAAACCATTGAAAAACGGTTCATTTGCACATTAAAACTATAAATTAAGCATTTAAACGAAGCTATACAACACATATTATGTTTCTGTGTAACAAAAACGTTTTTTAAAACATTAACATTTTATCTAAATGGATAAATGCTGTTCAAAGGACTGCATAGCCTATACAAATTGGACACTGGACCGGAGACGGCGCTTACTTCGGCGCAGTGCCTGTTTCAGTTCCTTCACCCTGTCCTCGTCGCTGTCAGACGCCATTTGCTCCTCCTCTTCCTCTGCAGGGGAGACAAATCAATGATCAAAGAGTCTCAACAAGCATATCACAGATTCTCTGATCCTCTTTATCTTTCACAGGACTTCTGTTCATTTATTTATTCTCACCACATTGTTTCTGATTTTATATTCATTTAATTTTCTCATTTAATTAACTCATTAATAAATGTAGTGTCTTAATTTCTCAGTTTTACCAATAACCTGAAAATATGTAAAAAAAATATATACAATATATAAAGGATAACAGATCTATTAATTATCTTCTTGGTAGTGGTGGTTTTAAAGAACATCAGATCTATTGATTATCTTGGTAGTAACCTTGGTGGTTTTAAAGGATATCAGATCTATTGATTATCTTGGTAGTAACCTTGGTGGTATTAAAGGATATCAGACCTATTGATTATCTTGGTAGTAACCTTGGTGGTTTTAAAGGATATCAGATTTATAGATTATCTTGGTAGTAACCTTGGTGGTTTTAAAGGATATCAGATCTATTGATTATCTTGGTAGTAACCTCAGGGCCGCATTAAGACCCCTCAGGGCCGTGGAACAACACAAAATCAAAGGCCCCCCCTCAACATTAATCGGACAATATCGGGTGCGTTCGCGCGCCCAGCGAATGAACGCGCACCGCACGTGCGCTCGGTGCATGTGCCACCACCAGCACGAGCGGCGCTGACAGTCACACTGCACAGACACAGGTCACAGCACAGCCTTTCCAACAGTCTGTTTCTGCTATAACTACAGTGTCTAAACTGTCTATCATTCTCACAGGGCCCTGCAGGCTGCGGGCCGTGGAACACAAGTTCCACTAAGTTCTACGGTTAATGCGGCCCTGAGAAACCTTGGTGGTTTTAAAGGATATCAGATCTATTGATTATCTTGGTAGTAACCTTGGTGGTTTTAAAGGATATCAGATCTATTGATTATCTTGGTAGTAACCTTGGTGGTTTTAAGCTTCCGGCAGCCGACATGAGCAGTCGCATGGACAATCGCTCTCTCGCGAGCTCCCGCGAGCTCTCCAGAAAAATCAAAACAAAAAGGCTAGTCTTTCTGAGGAGAACCCAACTGCGTCCTCCCGTAATTTTCCTTATTCTCATACTGTGGATTATGGATTCCTACCTCAACTCCGCATGGATTGTACACCAGAGGGATAAGGAATTGTACGAGAAAGAAAAGGTGGAATCACACAGTGACTTCTACCTAGCTACTGGATCCGAGAAGAAACATCCAGGCTACGGCACAGCGTCGATCCACTCGATCCTCACAGCCAACCCGAAGCGAAGAAACAATGCCCACAACGCCCTAGAAAGCGTGTGGATACTATGAAAAATTGTCAAACATTGGCCAAGTTGTCAAATCTAAGTAAGAGACAACCATTTTGAAAATAGCTGATCTACAGATTCCAACTCGTCAGGCTTTCCTGATCTTTTCCTGAACGTTTTATGACAATTCATGTTTCCCCACTTTTTTTTCCCACTGTCACTCCCAACACAGCAGAGGTGCTCATGTTCAGAATGTAGCTCCTCTCACAACATTGATGACACAGGTCGGGTTCTTTATAAACGGACATTTATTGCTTCAGGCATTCTTCTCATCCCTCAGTCATGCCGTGAGAACTATATGTTCACACAAAAAATAATAACACACTTGCATAGTACATAACAACATAGACCAAAACATACATAAATAAAAATACAATGACATGTAGAGATGCGCAAAGCGCAGCTTAAGTGTGTCCATCAAAAGCAACGGCAACATCAAAGCGAAATTAAAAAACAGAATACCTTGTTGGCCGCTTGTTGAGGAAAAGAGGTTCTTCGTTCTTGGGTTGCTTAAAGTCCTTAGAATGTCCTGTTGACTGTCTGTCCTTGGTTTCAGACTTATTCAATAACATTTTGCAGTATAATATCACATAAGATGCAAGTTCACAGAGTTTTAGTTAGTCCTGGAATGTTTGTGATCTTACATACATTTAATGTATTTCAAATTCACAGCCATAGATCGGTCCTATCCGCGCCTATGTAGCAGTGATCTGAGCAGCAGAAAAGTGCTCTAAGCTGCGCCTGTACTCACCCAATAATGAATTCCTAGGACTTGGAGAAAACGTGTTACCTAATGTATGGCTATTAAAAACATACATTAAAGCATGTACGAGCTCGGCCAAGTAGTAACGTAGGACGCGCAGCTAGGTAGTGTCCCGTATTTCCATTTCTGAAAGTTGGCAACCCTAACGGTGATGTCAGTTAGTGTCAGTCATATCCATATAGGGAGTGGGCTATGTCAGTTATGCCCAAATCTGGGACTATGTCAGTCCAGTCCATATATGGAGTTCCAGGAGGGGTTCCCTGATGCCAGAGCTAGGTATGCCAGGTATCTCCATGTATAGCCGTCTAGGAAAGATTCTATGATGTCAGACTTGGGGAGGTTGATTGTCTCTATGGGGATCTCCATATATGGGAAGGTTAGGATCAAATAGGTCACTAAAGGTCGGGACTGAGTAAGTCACTCATCCCTTGTATAGGTTTCTGGGCATCCTGCCATGGTCCACCTTGCGGTGTTATCCATCTATGGCTAATACTGGCAAATATGCCCTGAATGTTCTTTACACACACTAAGGGCCCTATTATGCACGTCTTATTTCCAGGTCTTATGCGGTAATTAAGTCATAACGCCACTGTAATACAGATAATCGGCTGGTTGTTTGGAACCGGACTCAAGAGCCACTGTGAAGGCCTAGCTGGGTTGTAAGGCCAGCTAGTCATCCTGACTATGCAATCCGTGATTAACTGGGTTGTAAGGCCAGCTAATCTCCTGGTACTCTGGAGAGAGTTAAGATGCTCTTCGAGCGTCGCCGAGGACACAGCCTTGACCAGGGCATCCAGCGACCCTTATACTGCTGGCTGTGCCCCTGATGTCACCACGGTGATGTCAGATAGTGTCAGACATCTCCATACATGGAGCTGCCCATGTCAGTTATGCCCAAATATGGGACCGTGACATCAGTCCTGGACGTGACGGCCATCTCCATATATGGAGTCTCTGGGAAGGGTTCGCTGATGTCAGACCCCGTATCTATCGCACGTCTTGGGTCTCTATGACGACTGTGTAGGTCGATCGTCTCCATTTATGGGGATCTCCATATATAGGCCAGTGCTGGCAAGTATGCCCTGAACGTTCGCAACAGCCACTATCTTATGCGCAATCCCTATTTTGCAAGTCGCTCTGAACGCAAACACTAAGACTCGCCAGCATATTTAACCCCTGGGGGAGTGTTCATATGTTAATTGAAGGCGCTATGCGATTAGGGTTGCCAACAGTCCCGTAAAATACGGAATCGTTCCTTATTTGGAAACTAAAAGACGTGTTCCGTATTGAACTGTTACGGGACGCACTATGTTCCGTATTTTGGGGTCGTGGAATGACGGCGCGATTTTTATATGAGAGAGAGTATTTCTCACTCACACTCACACACACACACTCACACACAAACGAGACGGGGCAGCCGTTCTGTCTCTTCTCTGTGTGAGTGAGAGCTCAGTGCGGGTGTCAGACAGTCAGTGTTGCCAAGTACAGTGAGAGAAATGAGCCAGCCGACTCACAAAAACAAGCCAAAAACAAGCCAAATTTTGTTCCAGGGAAGTTGCGCGAAATAAGCAGACTTGGCAACACTGGCTATGAAGCCATTGTCTGGGAGTGCGCTCAGCAGCTCATTGGCTCATTACTCATAACACGACCAATGAGAGTTAGCGCTTTCACGTTGCTAGGATACGTTCTGCCCTAGGCTGCGCTGCCTGTGACATGGTTCAGTGCGCACGGTGGACTGGTTGACATCAGACAGCATGCCTCAAGAGAACAATATTCCAAAAATATAAGAACCCAAAGGACCCAAGCACAAGTGTCACAGTTCTTCATTACTAAAACATCTCCTGAGATCGATTCGGTATGGGATATTACATCTTATTTATCTGGTTGTGTTTTTTAGCAAGATGTCAGTATTTCTATTTACCTGCCCTGGCAGCCTACATATTGGCTGCTGATGTGGGCATAGTCTAGGCTATTTCAGTAGACTAATATGGTTGATTGTTTATTAATGTTGAGTTTTTAAAGTCTAATAAATAAACATTTATTTAATATATATTAATCAATATAATTAAATAGTGTGCCCATTTAAAGAATAACTCTTATATATATTAATCAATATAATTAAATAGTGTGCCCATTTAAAGAATAACTCTTATATATATTAATCAATATAATTAAATAGTGTGCCCATTTAAAGAATAGCTCTTATATATATTAATTAATATAATTAAATAGTGTGCCCATTTAAAGAATAACTCTTATGTTGTTATGCTCATCTGGAAAACGGAATTCGTCATAATGGATTAACAGTTAATAAATACATAATATAATTAATATGTAATAATTCAATATAATTAATATAAATTTCATAGATTTTTTTATTTAGATTTCATAGATTTCTATGCATTTCAGGAGTTTGGGGGGCTGGCTCCCCCAAAATAATTAAATAACCCTAACAACCCTAACCCTAAAACTGAATTAAAGTATCAAAAAAACTCCCAAAAAAAAAAGAATTAAATAACCCTAACAACCCTAACCCTAAAACGGAAATAAAGTATCAAAAAAACTCCCAAATCCGCGCAAAACCGCAAAAAAAAATATGATGTTATGCTCATCTGGAAAACGGAATTCTTCATAATGGATTAACAGTTAATAAATACATAAATAATATAATTAATATACAATAATTCAATATAATTAATATAAATTTCATAGATTTTTTTATTCAGATTTCATAGATTTCTATTTCAGGAGTTTGGGGGGCTGGCTCCCCCAAAAGAATTAAATAACCCTAACAACCCTAACCCTAAAACCGAAATAAAGTATCAAAAAAACTCCCAAATCCGCGCAAAGAAATTCGACGCATGCAAAAACGCATGCAAAAAAATCGACCATATCTGCTATTTTCACAGTGAAAAAGACTCACCGCATAGCACTAAAACGTGGTTAGGATCGGTCTTAACAAATTTTCTGCCAGGTATTAATTAATTAATTAATTATTTAGCTTCTGCCAGAGCTTTTAACCTTGTTTTGACGATCTTTGGAGAGCCGCAGAAGCTACGACGTGCACACGGATGTAAACAAAAAGTGTCCGGGGGGTGGGGGAGGGTCTCGTCTATCCACTAGAACAGTGGTAACCAACCTTTTCAAGCCCAAGAGCACATTTTATTTCCAATTGTAAGCCGTGATCTACCACTAAAATATGTTTAAAAAAAAACACTTGTCACGATTGCAATTTCTGACAGGCTCAATGCATGTGCATACATCCACACAAAGACTAGTAGTTTAAATAAGAATAAAGATGATAGTTATATAATAAATGCCTAAATATTAAGAAAAACGTATTAGAAATACAAATAAACTTCTTTGTTGAGTTATTTTTAAATAAAACAAAACACAAAGGACATGAAATAAATTGCTTTTACAGATTTCTTCTCTTCAATGCACAATATTTAGTTTCTCAGTTCTCAATTTCTCAGAATTTTCACATTTACAGATATTCTGTTCAAATGACAAAAATGCATCCATGACCATATATTTGCACAGATATGGTGACAGATACAATACTCTCAGGATCAGCCGACCTTTAATGAGACTTCTGTGACTGCACATTATCTGCAAGCCTTTTGAAATCTGGTTGATACAGTGAATGCCAGTCTGAGGCAGTCATTAAGATGTGAGTCAGTCATACAAGTTCTAAACTTGGATTTTATTATTTTCAAGTAGGCATGCAGCTTAAGTGCACAAGACACAATCAGGGGATACTTCACAAGTGACCAGGTTTCTAGCTCTGCCCTCCAGTTGGTAGTCAGTAGTTCAAAAATCTCCATTTCAACACCTGTAGTTAATGCAAACACATCCTGCATTTTAACTGACAGCTGTTCAATGTCAATACTGAGGAAAGGGTTTGATACAAAAGCAGCTACTTAACTCATGCCTTGTACCTCAACAAATCTACGGCCAAATTCTGATTTCAGTTTGTTCAATTGGGCACAGAATTGTTCCATATGCACTGCAGAGTCAGTGCCAGTGCTCATTGACATTTTCAGATTCTTCTTTAAGAAGATTAGTTAACATTCTTTGAAAAGTTATGATTTTTTCCCATTCCAAGTGGCTATGAGTGACTTACAAAGTTTGCAGGCCTTGGGTAGTCAACCCGGCCTGGCGGAGATTGGCGGAGATCTGCACTCTGAGGAGGACCATTCTAGTTAAGGCAGTCCATCAATTCTACATGGCTCAGCCCTTTAGTAACTCTTGCCTTAATTTCTCATACATCACAGGCAACACACTTGTGCTCAGTGGTGTAAAGTAACTAAGTACATTTACTCAAGTATTGTAGACTTTTGAGGTATTTTACTTTACTGGAGTATATCCAATATTCAATATTTTTACTCCACTACGATTATTTCAAAACTTTAGTTACTAGTTACTTTGCAGATATACATTTAAATGTATTATATTATAAATCATTAACCACTTTAGCCCTATTTTATAACTATCTGAAAATAGCTGATCTACAAGCTCACAACATGCATCGCGACGCGTTGTGAGCTTGTAGATCTGCTATTTTCAAACATATTTTTGGTACTTTAAGTATATTTTGATGCCAATACTTTTGTACTTTTACTCAAGTCAAGTAACATTTTGAACACAGGCCTAAAAAGTATTTCTACATTGTGGTATTGCTACTATTACTTAAGTAAAATATCTGAGTACTTCTTCCCTTCTTCGCCCCTCCCGTTTGTATGCGAGAGCTGGCAAAAACTTCTGGGAACTCAGATTACTTCTTCCCCCACTGCTTGAGCTCTGCTGCGATGGCACTTTGTAACGTTGTAGAACACTCTGTGAAGATTTAAATCCAGCGTTCTCCACCACTGAAAAGGCTTGCATGTCAAGACTGCGCTCGTTATTTCTTGAGCGCGACCCGTGAGTTGAATTATGTGTGCGCGGAATGTACAGGAAAACAACGACGCATGGCTACCCTTCGACCAGCGTTTGCCAGATTTTGTGAGAGAAACAAGCAACCAGGTCTATGAAAAGAAGTCCAAAATAAGCGACTAGGGCAGTTCAGTCAAACTTTATTGTCGAATGTTGTTTTAGAGCAGTGGTTCACAAACAATTTCATGTCAAGGACCCCCAATATATTCAAGCGACTTTACAGAAAAACAAGCCCAAAGTAGCTTATAATAAGCAGACTTGGCAACACTGCCTTGGACGCACTTCTCTAGTCTACACTACACAAATTGTGATGGCTGCCCGTCTGCCACCGGGCCCACCCCGCGATCGACTTAGAAGGCTTTGATGATCTACCTGTAGATCGTAATCGACTGGTTGGTTACCCCTGCACTAAAACAACATTTGTTTTACCGCGATGGGCCATTTTGTTGCTATCGCCCGTTGAAAATGTCTCGTTTTCATCACAAAAAAAAAGAATCCGAGCCAGAAGTGTTTTTCTACAAATCCAAAATAAGAGTGGACGGAAGGGACGTTTTTTGGGATGACGTCACGTTCGTCCATTCCTTCTATCAGTGTCGAGGGATCATTCCTAAGTTGCGTTACAGCACCCTCTTATTTTTTTTTAAAAGACGGAGATCTACGTCAATGGCGGTGAACGGTTAGATTTGAAATGACGGAGATCTCCGCCCATGGCAGGGAATGTGTTAAGTGCAAAAAGAAATGTTTGGTTGTAAGGATACCGGCAGACAGTTTACCTCAGCCATACTTGGTCAATTATCAAGCGATTGTTATAATTCAAAGCTCTATATAATCTCCAAAGTGTCTCCAATGTTAATTCGGAATCAATTGATTTCATGCCTGAGACAGCCAAAGCCCCCCTACTCACACTCCTGTATCAATCCATCCGATCTATGAAAGACTCATGTTCCACTCTAGATGGCATTTCAAAGGCTTATTCCTTCATTATTCACTGAAATCAAATTAAATAAAGGTTTTTACAGCTGTTTTCCCCGTAGCTTAGAAGTGAAGAAAATGTTCTCTTCCCTTCTCTCCAAGCGCAGCGTTGCCGTTTTACTTTCACTTATGCTGCGCATACAGATCTGATCTACAAGCATACAACGCGTCAGGCAGCGACCGTTTTTTGCTTGGAGATCAGATATTCTGTCCAGTAGTAGCAGCACTGAGCAAATGTGTGAAACATACCGATGTGTGTCCACTTGTTGCGCTGAGATAGATAGAAAGGGGGAGATGCTTTAATAAAACTCTTTTGGTCTCACCACCTAACGCAGGGAAAATAGCGCTGTGTCTTGTGCTGATCTTAAAGGGAATGGCAGCAAGAACCCATTGGCTTCATGGATTGGCGAAGCTTTGTGTGATGTTTGTGCTGCCTCAAGAATATACTGTAGGTGGCAGCAGTGTGCAACAATATCTTTTGAACATTCTGTTTGGTTCATGTAGTTATATCCTCCTTTCTGTTATAGAGCAAGACCTGCAAATCTACTTTGATGTAATCTACAATGCACAGATGGACGGTACATGTGAGCGGCGTGCCGACCCCAGGGACATATTTCCCTGCTGTCATGGTAGGAAACACGCTGTACTACTTTCAAGGTTCCCACAAGAACGACGGTCATCAAATGTGTGTGAACGTTTTCAACACGGTGTCTTTACGCTGGAGGAAGTTGCCCCCGGTGGTGACAAATGGAATAGGAGAGCGCCCCCTCGAGGTTCCCTCCGGACGCTCCCACCACACGGCTGTGCTGATAGAAGATATCATCTACATGTGGGGAGGCTACGGAGGTCCAGAGACAAAATGCAACATTCTTTATGCGTTTGATGTGGACACCCACAGGTGGTTGAAGCCTGAGGTTTGTGGAACTGTTCCAAAGGGGAGGTCAGACCACTCAGCCTGCGTCTTGGGGAAGGACATGTACATCTGTGGAGGATACGAACTGCTGCTGAGATATGCTTATGACTTGTATAAGTTGGACACCACCACAATGGTCTGGTCTTTAATTAACACCAGTGGCACCGTGCCACCGGTCTCATTATGGCACACTGCCACCATCATCGGGACCAAGATGTTTGTATTTGAAAGTGACCGTTGATGAACTGTTCATCTTAGACTTAAGTCCTAGTCTGAAGACATTATGCATGCTGGCAGTGATTCAGTACAATCTGGAGCAGTCAGAACTACCACACGACGTCAGGTGGGAACTGGCAGCCATGACTAAAAACCAGCAAGCTCATGAAAAGTGACTAACTACATTCAGAGACACTCGCAGCTTTTTATAAATGTTTTAGTTTTTCATATGATGTTGTTTTATTTGCCAAAATATGTCATGTTTTATACAGTATATATATGTGTGTTGTTTTATTTGTCATCCATTTATTTGTCACTGCGTGCAATCCTACAGACTGGGGCTCCTAGGATACAACAGCAGTGACAACACAGAAATGTGTGTGGGGACGAATCAATTGGTATATATGTTACAGGGTGAATGGAGAACCAGGTAGATTGAAGAAGGCGCGTTCGTTTTTACCACCCACCCAGCAATTCTGTAGAAGCAACACTAGAGGGAGCCACAAGCCAGGCTTGTGCACAAACATATATGGCTGCGACCACACACACACAGTCACACACACACACACACACACGCACGCACGCACGCACGCACGCACGCACACACACACACACACACACACACACACACACACACACACACACACACACACACACACACACACACACACACACACACACACACACACACACACACACACACACAAGCGCACACACACGCGCTCATGCTTTTTTTGGTTTATTGAAAGCAGGACTGTTAAGATACTTTTATTGTGTTCTGGCTTTTGTTTTACTTTCTCCCTGACACACACACACACACACACACACACACACACACACACACACACACACACACACACACACACACACACACACACACACACACAGTGATCCATGAAAAGAACTATTCTGTCCCTATCGGTTTACAACTCAAACGGCGCTGAGTCGACAAGTGGAGCATCCGCCGGTCAGCGCGGGCACTCGCGCCTGGAGGCGCGAGGGCGCGCTTCCTCGGCCTCAAGCTCCACTTGTCGGCGCGCCTCCGTCGTGGACAAGCGTGTGCGTGTGCACGCGTGTTCAGCGTTCCCCTAGCGTAGCTTCCTGGTTGCTATGTGGGGGGGAACAACAAAAGACAGGTTCGCGTCGGCACATCAAAGCCCCGCCTCTCCGCGTTCTCCTTCTCCTCCTCGGAGGAGGAGGAGGACGGTTTATTTCGCGAGGAGGAGCTCCTCCTCGCCTCACGTAATAAACCCCCGCCTCGCAGTACCGCGTCCTCCTTCTCCTCCTCCTCCTCGCGAGCCTCGCTAATAAACCCTATCTCGAAAAGCCCCGCCTCGCCCCGAAGCCCCGTGCCTAAAAACGAGCGCTCTGTCTTCACCCTGTGACATATATATACATATATATATATATATATATAAATAAGTAGGTCGGAGCGGTGCCCGCGTTCGAACCCATGACCTTGTGGTGAAGCGGCGAGTGCTCTACCAACACCATATACACAATGTTGGAGACAGTTTTATGTTTTCTTTGTTTTGTTCACTTCTTTCATCATTTTTTGTTTTTATATGCATCAAATATTATTTTGGAATAGATTAAGTTATTGTGGGATCGCTTTAGCGATCATTGTGGGATCGCTTTAGCGATCATTGTGGGATCGCTTTAGTGATCACACTAATTGTGGGATCGCTTTAGCGATCATTGTGGGATCGCTTTAGCGATCACACTAATGTTATCTTCATTAGTTATTATTATTATTCCGCCCGTTTTTGGATTGGTCAAGCTTCACGTGACATCAGTAATATAAATAGGTAAGACAGAATTAATCAGGAACAGTACTTTATAGTGTGATACTATCAACACTCATCCTTAGCGATCCCACACTGTTTCTTCAGGAACAGTACCTTCTAGTTATTATTTGATAATTAGAAGCCTCCACTTAAAGCTTGTGTGACAAACCTTACAAGCAATGGGCTTTTCACCTGTATGAATCCTCATGTGTGTTTTCAGAGTGTCAGCTCGGTTAAAGCTTTGACTACAAACTGTACAAGCAAAGGGCTTTTCACCTGTATGAATCATGTGTGCTTTCAGAGTTTCGGCTCGACTAAAGCTTTGACTACAAACTGTGCAAGCAAAGGGCTTTTCCCCTGTATGAGTCCTCATGTGTGTTTTTAGATGATTAGTTTGGCTTAAACGTTTGCTACAAATTGAACAAGCAAATGGCTTTTCCCCTGTATGAATCCTCAGGTGCTTGTTCAGATCACCCATGCGACGACAGACTTTGCCATAATTTGTACAACAAAAGCTTTTCATTCCTGTTTGACTCCTCATGGATGCTGTTTGTTTTGATGATTTCAGGGTTGGGGACAGCTTGTTGCTCAATGACAATCATAGTGTGTTTAAAGCTGACTGCTTTCACTGGTCACCCACTCATCACTGTCTTCAATATCAGATTCAGAACAGTGTGAGGAAAGAATCAAACTAAAATACATTGTTAATAAACAAAGTCAGCTTGATGACAACATAGTGTGTTGATGGAATCCACCCATACAAACATTATGACTCTGATAACACATTGTAAAGCTAGCATTGTTGTGCTAACGATACTACCAATAAACATTCCTATCAAAGTAAATGCCTTAACATTCAGGCAACTGGTCTAAATGAGCCTTAGATTAAGACTATCGTATCTACGAGTCTTAGCTCCACCCCCCCAGTTTGTCCTGGAATGTCATTGAGTGATTAATTTGATCTACACTTTAAAATCCTCAGTGTTCATTTAACTCTGAGAGACATGGACCTTACAGACCACCTTCAAGGAACTCCAAAGGTCCCTTGAACACTGTACTATACAGTATATTAGGGCTATAGCTCTTTATGTGTTTCTGCTAATATTATTGTCCACTCATTTGTATGTCTGTGGCAGAAATAGAATTTTGACAAAAATGTCCACCACAAGGTGATGACCCCTGGGTCCATTTGGTTCTATGTGTACACTCTCAGAGTTACAGACCCGTAAGGGTCCATTTGGTTCCATTTGTACACTCTCAGAGTTACAGACCTGTAAGGGTACATTTGGTTCCATGTGTACACTCTCAGAGTTACAGACCTGTAAGGGTCCATTTGGTTCTATTTTTACACTCTCAGAGTTACAGACCTGTAAGGGTCCATTTGGTTCCATGTTTACACTCTCAGAGTTACAGACCTGTAAGGGTCCACTGGGACCCCTGATGGTCCCCTGATGGTCCCTGGACCTGACATTGAGAACCAGTGCCCTAAAATAATATGTAATCACTTTCAACATGTCATTATAGGTGAACCTTTTAAATCTAATTTAATAAAATGATGGGTATTTATTTGTATTATTTTCTAACAAATGTTCAAGCAGATCTACGTGAGCTTGTAGATCTGATATTTTCATTATGAATACAAGTGTTGTGAGATTTTGATAAAACATTAAGAGCAGTACAGAACTAGTGCAACAGAAACACATTATAAAAGCACATTTGTATCCAATTAAAATGAGTTAAGGAGTTGAGAATTAGAAGAATGATAAAATAAAATGAGAGCAGAATCAATAACCTCAGTAAAAGGCAGTGGCAAACAGAAAAGTTTTCTGTTTTCATTTAAAAAACAAGGATGAAGGACATTGAGTGATTTAAAACAAGTTCTCTCCAAAACCACTGGAGAGGTAATGAGTGCACACAGGTAATGCAGGTGTAAACACGGCAAAATAAACACACTTAGAAGAATTATATGGATTCACAGAGTTTATTTACACAAAACTGCTGATAACATGACAATAGTGGATTTTTGTGAAACAAGCCTTTACAGAAACAAGGAGGATAACCAAGCTGTCTGTGGAGGTGCAATAGGCCTGTTGGTGAGTTGGTGTCTCGTGAATAGAGCCGTCAATGGAAAGAATTGCAACATACAGGTTGGGATGTCCTCCAAGTTACTTGTGGCTAGCTCGCCTCATCCTCACACACTGGCCTCACTTCCACATCACCTACCCTCACTTCCTCTTCTCTTGATGTGAATAAAGACCCTTTAACTATGAATAAATACCTTTAACCGTTTGTAAATCATGACGTTTCATTTTCCTTGGCGCCAATCACTGACATTGAAACATATTGTCTTCAGATTTGCTTTATTTCATGGTGTATAGTCTGTATTCACTTTCAGTATACCAACGCACCAATATGTGTCTCAGCTGTATGCAGTAGATAGACAGACAGACCTTTATTGATCTCAGTAGGGACATTCAGTTGCCATAACAGCAAAGCACATGTATTAACTCATTGAGTGCCATTAACGTGTTGCACGTGTTTTTACCGCTATGGCGCAACGTGCCAATGACGTGTTTTTGAAAAAAATTGTAAAAAAAAAAAAAAAAAACGATATCACTATCTGAAGATTTGCAGCTCCATCCACTCCTTGTTTAACGTATAACTGAAAAAGGCTGTATCTCGCTTCCTAAGCACTTTTTTTTTACTTTGAATTACGAATAAACAAAACGTTAAAAAAAAAAACTCAATGGCACTCCATGAGTTAATCATTCAATTTGAGATATTTTTTGTTGCTAAAATGAATATGAATCATGCTTCCAGCAAGACCACCAGAATAATGAGTTTGTTCTGTATTAGATATCTTGTGTCACTGACTGCTTCTTTGAAAACAAGCATGGTAAAAAATGTTTACCTTGAGAAAGAATAGTTATATTTTTACCAAAGCGGTTGTCACACAAACTAGAACTGAAGTTTTATATTACCCTGTATGAGTCTTCATGTGTATTTTCAATTTTGCTGATCGGTTAAAGCTTTTTTTACAAACTGAACAAGCAAAGGGCTTTTCTCCTGTATGAATCAGCATGTGTGTTTTCAGATGTCCAGCTTCTCTAAAGCTTTTGTTACAAATTGTACAAGCAAAGGGCTTTTCGCCCCTATGAATGCTCATATGTCTCTTCATTATCCCACTGGTGCTAAACCTTTTGCTACATACCGTACAGGCAAAGGGCTTTTCACCAGTATGCATCCTCATGTGTCCTTTCAGAGTGTTAGCTCGGTTAAAGCTTTGACTACAAACTGTGCAAGCAAAGGGCTTTTCGCCTGTATGAATCCTCATATGCGGTTCCAGATCTTGAGTACGGTGAAAGCTTTGACTACAAACTGTGCACGCAAAGGGCTTTTCAACTGTATGAATTATCATGTGTTTTTTCAGATATCCAGCTTGTACAAAGCTTTTGTTACAAACTGTACAAGCAAAGGGCTTTTCAGCTGCATGAATCTTTATGTGTTTCTTCATACTTTCACAATTGGAAAAGCTTTTGCTACAGACTGTGCAGGCAAACAGCTTTTCCCCTGTATGCGTCCTCATGTGTGCTTCGAGATAACTAGTATCTCTAAAGCTTTTGTTACAAACAGTACAAGCAAAGGGCTTTTCACATGCATGAATCTTCAGGTGTTTCTTCAGATATTTAGCTTTTCTAAAGCTTTTGTTACAAACTGTACAAACAAAGGGCTTTTCACCTGTATGAATCATCATGTGTTCTTTCAGAGTTCCATATTGACTGAATTCTTTGCTACAAACTGTGCAAGCAAAGGGCTTTTCACCTGTATGAATATTCATGTGATTTTTCAGATATCCAGCTTGTCTAAAGCCTTTGCTACAAACTGTGCAAGCAAAGGGCTTTTCACCTGTATGAATCATCATGTGTTTTTTCAGATATCCAGCTTGTCTAAAGCTTTTGTTACAAACTGTACAAACAAAGGGCTTTTCACCTGTGTGAATCATCATGTGTTTTTTCAGATCTCCAGCTTCTCCAAAGCTTTTGCTACACACTGTGCAAGCAAAGGGCTTTTCACCCACATGAATCCTCATGTGTATTTTCAAATTTTTAGTATGGCTGAAACTTTTGCGACAAACAGAACAAACACGAGGCTTTTCCTCTGTGTGAGTTCGCATGTGTTTTTTCAGATGTTGAGATCGGTTAATTGTTTTGCTACAAACTGAACAAACAAAGGGCTTTTCACTTGTATGAATCATCATGTGTTTTTTCATATCTCCAACTTGTCTACAGCCTTTGTTACAAACTGTGCAAACAAAGGGCTTTTCACCTGAATGAGTCGTCATGTGTAATTTCAGACTTTGAGGACACTTGAAGCTTTTCCTACAAAAGGAACAAACACAAGGCTTTTCCTCTGTGTGAGTTCGCATGTGTCCTTTCAGATGTTGAGATTGGTTAAAGCTTTTGCCACAAACTAAACAAAGAAATGGTCTTTCCCCTGTATGAATTCTCATGTGTTTTTTCAGATCAGCCTTGCAACGAAAGACTTTGCCACACTCCGTACAAACACATTTTTTCTTTCCTGTTTGACTCCTCATGGATGCTGTTTGTTTTGATGATTTCATGTTCTGAGGCAACTTGTTGCTCAAAGACAACTGAACATATGAAAACACAACACAAGGCACAACAACATGTGGAATGACACAGGTTGAGGTGCTGGCTAAAGGCTCTGTCTCTCTGTTTTCATCATCATCTTCACTTTTCATTGCTAGTAATGTCAACGATGACCCTGCAGCCTCCTCTGGTCTTTGAAGTAACTCCCGCTGTTCCTCTTTAATCAGTGGAGGTTCTAGTTTCACCTGGACCAGACTGGGACTCCTATCCTGCTGTTCCTCTTTAATCTGTGGAGGTTCTAGTTTCACCTGGACCAGACTGGGACTCCTCTCCTGCTGTTCCTCTTTAAACTGTGGAGGTTCTAGTTTCACCTGGACCAGACTGGGGCTCCTCTCCTGCTGTTCCTCTTTAATCTGTGGAGGTTCTAGTTTCACCCGGACCAGACTGGGACTCCTCTCCTGCTGTTCCTCTTTAATCTGTGGAGGTTCTAGTTTCACCTGGACCAGACTGGGGCTCCTCTCCTGCTGTTCCTCTTTAATCTGTGGAGGTTCTAGTTTCACCCAGACCAGACTGGGACTCCTCTCCTGCTGTTCCTCTTTAATCTGTGGAGGTTCTAGTTTCACCTGGACCAGACTGGGGCTCCTCTCCTGCTGTTCCTCTTTAATCTGTGGAGGTTCTAGTTTCACCTGGACCAGACTGGGGCTCCTTTCCTGCTGTTCAGGGGAAACCTCCTCTTTAAGCACTGGAAGGAGTGAGAGATCTAGGAGGTGAAAAGAGGTAAAGTTAACATAGTGTGTTATCTGATTGCATCAGTTTTATTCTTATACTTATTGTTTTGTTTTATAATGATTTGTATATCGTCTTTTTACATTGAAAAGCGACACTTGTCAAAATGTGTGTGTACTATGCAATTGCACTGACCTACAAATCAGTAAATAGGTGTGTCCAATCTCAAACATTTACATTTGATGGACTCATTCTGGTACGCATTAGGCCCCAGACCCACATAACTCTGAGAGTGTACAAATGGAACTAAAAGGACCTGTTCATTTGGTTCCATTTGTACACTCTCAGAGTTACAGACCCATAAGGGTCCATTTCGTTCTTAACTATAAATCATTTATCTGGGACTATAAATCATTTATCTGGGACTCCCTGAAACTCCCTCAAGGACCCCTGGGGGTCCCACTTTGAGATCCACTGGTCTACTAAGAAGACAAATAGTGACTTCATTGTTAAACAGAACCTTAGTTTATCTGAGTTCATCCCACTTAATATAAAGTGTCTCCAAAAGGCTCTTATGGTTCTGTTTGCGAAATTAGGTCTGTATGTGGGTTTTACAATATTAAACCAATGAAAAGTATTAAAAAGCGCAAACTGCGGGTAGAACCGCCTAACTCCAACTCAGGGTTTTTTTCCCCGTCTGATTTCATCTAATCCAGGGGTTCCCAACCTTTCTGTTACCACAGACCTGCTGACATTTCATAACATCTTTGGGGACCGGCATGGTTCCGTTCGGTTCGGTTCGGTTGGTGGTGGGGGGGGGGGGTGGGGGCGCGGGCGGGCGGTCGCTCATCATTCGTACCAAAACACAGAAGACAGTTGACTGGCAGTCAATGATTGGCTGGTGGCTGCTATTTATGTTATCAAATCACTACATAATGTTATATCATTGCCCTAAATGGCGATATATTAACAAGGAAAGGATGATTAAAAATCATTGTCTGTATTAGCCTTGATGACCATCTTGACTATGTCTGTATCAGAAATGACTTTGGACAGGTCAAAAACGTTAGTTAAACTTGTAGAGTGACGTATTACTTTACCTGAGTTACATCTTCTGATAGTTGTACTTGAATGTTGACATGAAATAATAATCCTGTTTAGTGTTTCATTAGCGTGAGCGTGAAAAAATACAGCTCGTAGTGACGGCGCTGAAACACGCTGAAAGGCTAGGATAAAGATACCAAGGATTCTATAGTGATGTCACTGCTATGCAACACGGAAGTAGCACGGCATAAAGATACCAAGGATTCGTCAGTGATGTGACATCACTGACAAATCCTTGGACATGTGACCGACTCAGCTTTACTCTGTTGTTTGTAAAATCCTGGTGACGCAAAGTTATAGACTTAACGTTGCCTGCGCATAATATGGTACAATCCATAAATATGGAATTCCCGGCCGCCTTCTCGCGGACCGGTGGTACGACCGGTGGTTTGGAACCCCTGTTCTAATCAATGATGGACAAAACAACTATCTCCACATTAATGGTCAAAAACCTCCTAACTCCACTTGAGCTGTATTTGGGTAAAGTGATGATAATATAATGTATTTAATATAATAATAATATAATATAATTTATTTGGGTAAAGTGATGATAATATAATGTATTTAATATAATAATAATATAATATAATGTATTTGGGTAAAGTGATGATAATATAATATAATGTATTTGGGTAAAGTGATGATAATATAAGGACACATGCAAGTATCTGACAATGTATAAAGTCACCAGACCAACTTTGATGAGGCAGTATTGTGTTATTTAAAAAAAACATGTTTATTTTTTTCATTTCCTGAAAGGTTTATATTTTGGACATGGGTTTCTGCCCGACAGCAGAGATATAGTACTTCATTGACCGGGGTCCCCCAGGGGTCTATCCTTGGCTCCCTCATTTTGTCCCTCTAACCATTTCACCAAAAATAACTTCTGAGCTACAAGCTCACAAGCTCTACAACTATGAACTTGCAGATTTGCTATTTTTTGGCAAATGTTCACCTATAATGACAATAATGTGTATTATTGCGAACGCGGAAGGAGGCGCGGCAAAGCCGCGCCTCCGACCAAGTGGAGCTTACTATATCATCGTGCTTGGGTTGTGTGTGTGTCCGTCTGTCCCATATTTATGGTCTTTCCGTCTGTGTTCACGCTCTCATTGGCTCGCTCCCCCATGTGACTCGAAACTCCGTGCTGAAATGCCAGCAACTGCACTGCCTGTATACAGCCGACAGAGTGCGGCAGAGTGCACTACTACAGTGTGGTTGAAATATGGCAGCCACAGTCAATCTGCGTTCGCCTCCAGCGTTCGCGCGTCTTACTTGTGATGTATTATCTTGTGTCCTTGCTTACTGTTAGTCGCTCTGGATTAAGAGCGTCTGCTAAATGGTTTAACTGTAAACTGTAAGCCCAGAATAGGGACGCTAGTCATTAACATGTGGTTAATGACAGGGGTGTAATGGTGATTTATTTTACTGACAGAGTGCTGTTTTAATGACGTCATGTGCACACATGCAGAGAGCATGCACAAGTCGTGCGCATATTATTTTACTTTAATGTGTGATTAATTTTACTTAGGTTTATGGGTGTAGTTTTTAACTTAGTTTTAGACTTTGTAAATCTTCTCAAGGAATGCCTTGAATTATAGGAGCTGAAACTAAAAAGTTAGCTTTGAACCAAGTATCTTTTTCTTCTTTGACGGTGGCTGAGGAATTATTTTAGCGTGCAGATAGGATACTGGCAGCACTGGGCAGCAGTAGGCCTACTGTAGCAGATAGGATACTGGCCGCACTGGGCAGCAGTAGGCCTACTGTAGCAGATAGGATACTGGCAGCACTGGGCAGCAGTAGGCCTAATGTAGCAGATAGGATACTGGCAGCACTGGGCAGCAGTAGGCCTACTGTAGCAGATAAGATACTGACAGCACTGGGCAGCAGTAGGCCTACTGTAGCCACAATGCTGTGTTGCCTATATGTATGAATGGACTGAGGAGTGAGGATACATGTGCACACTTGCCTGTAAACCTGCTATGAAAAGTAGCTATTTGGGTACCTGGCTCATGAATCCAGATTCGAGGGTAAAGTGTTCTAGCGTGCACACGCATCTGTGCGTGCACGTGATCCTGCCAAAAAAAGCAACTGTCTGAACGCTGTGGTGTCGTGTGAAGTGACCAGTGCACCCCTGGTTAATGACAAACTGAAGGTATTCAAAGATTGGTTTGAGGCTCTGCAGTGCCCAGATCAGACATATTTACATTTTGATTGGACTATAATCAGTCTGATCAATTTCCAATAATTTGCATATTTTACCACAAACTGACTTTTTTTTACTGAAAAAGCAACTGTGTGTGTGTTGTGTTACTCACAGCCTGTCTCAGTGTCAGTGCAGTAGATGGGAGTCGTGCAGGCAGCAGTCCTCCAGGGGGCAGCAGAGCTCAGGTCCTGACTCAGGACTGCTGAGTCGTAGGAATTCATGCAGTGCTGAGGAAACATGTTGTCACTGGATAGATGGACATCACTGGTAGACATCTGCTTCTCTCACACACACACACACACACACACACACACACACACACACACACACACACACACACACACACACACACACACACACACACACACACACACACACACACACACACACACACACACACACACACACACACACACACACACACACACACACACACACACACACACACACACACACACACGTCATGTGGAGCCAATTATAGCAGAGACAGCAAAATACTTTGCCAGCCTTTTTGGGCATCCCAAGTTGTTGAAACCCTCTGATTGATTGAATGCTTTATTAGCAGTTAAAAAAAAAAGAAGCCTATGGCTTGTTTCCATTGGGGTCCTTTGTACTCAATTCATCGAAACATTTAATGACAGAAAAATATAAACTACCATGCAAAACATCATAAAAACAGTCACAATCACAAAAATATGTGCAGTAAACAGTTTGAGGGGGGGGGGCTAGGTTTTCACTTTTACAGCGGCCAGTTTGGAATTGCAGCCACCTGTAAGTGCTCTATTAGAGCGGTTTTGAATGAGAGTAGGGATACACTCCTTTACGACTGTTGGTAGGGCGTTCCACATTTAACAACCAGTCTGTGGGTATAATGTTCTAGGTTGCGAAATATATATAAAAACAAATAGTCTGCACCTATAGCCCAGCTCTGAGATGGTATAGAGACACACAGGCTGACACGGGGACTACAAATGTCACGCTTACTTTTGAGACAGCGCCGCTACTCGAGGTCCGTTAGAACGATGAACTGCAGCTCTCAATGCAATCCCTATGAGAGGTATTGTAAAATACCGTAATTTCACTGGTTAACTATTGAGACTGTAGCGATTTTTTTTGTGTTCTAATAAACTGTCCCATTTGTTTAATGTATCCTTTTTAATGTCCCATATCTGTCAACTCGATATACTACCCACAATATATTATAATATACTCCATCAGTGTGTTCTAGCATCTGAAATCTAAAGTTTACGTGGTCGCATGGTATATACGTCACAGACGCATCCCTTGAGGTTTCAATACCCAGACACGTTTGTGTCTCTCATGTATCATTTTTATAGGCTATTTATTTTGGACAATTATCCAAACAGCATCTTGCAAGACTATTTGTATATTAACAACTCATTGAGTGCCAGATTTTTTTATTTTATTTTTACATTTGGCAATTTTGGCACTCAATTGTACTACCTATGAGTATGTAAAAGAACAAAAACGAATAAACAAAAATTATTTCTATATTATGTTGTCCCAGTGCCAGAGTTTTTTTCAAAGTAAAGGGTGAAGCGAGATACAGCCTTTTTCAGTTATACATTAAACAAGCTGCAAATCTTCAGATAATGATATCTTGGGTTCTGAACATGTTCAAAAAAAAAAAAAAACTATTTACTATTTACTATTTTTTCAAAAACATGTCAAACACGTCATTGGCACGTTGCGCCATAGCGGTAAAAACATGTGAAACACGTTAATGGCACTCAATGAGTTGTTAACATTATGGCTAATCCATTAAAGTGGCAAATTAAATGTGAAACACATCAACTATTAAGAAAACAAGAAGATATGTTGATAAAGACACTCCATACATTTGGAAAAATATTTTTATTTAAATCAATATCATCTCCAGTTAATGTAGGAATATTTTAAAAGTAGGCTAACTCACTTATCCTCTCATAGGGAATGCATTGGCAGCTGCAGTTCATAGTTCTCACGGACCTCGAGTAGCGGCGCTGTCTCAAAAGTGGGCGTGGAATTTGTAGTTCCTGTGTGTCTCTATGTAGGATTGGTCGATATTTATTGGCCGTGGTCATGAAGGTTTCCTCTAGGCTGGGGTCAAAGGTGCAGGCTGTCTCTAATTCAGACAGACAGACAGACAGACAGACAGACAGACAGACAAACACACAGTCCAGGCTATGTTGGTCATGTCATTCTAGGCGAACCTTTTCAAAAGGAAGGAGATCACATTGAGTCCACTAACCTCTGTTTCACTGGGATGTCCAGCCACTTTCCCATCACTGTGATCCTCCAGGCCATGGAGGGTGCTAATATGTTCTCCTCCTCCTCCTCCTCCCCCTGTGAACGTCTCCAGGCCAGTCTCTCTGGTCTCCACAGCCCCCCAATGCATCCATGCAGCTCCTTCCATCTTGTCAACCAGCTGAAAATGTTACGCCCTGAAAAGAGGACACTTCAATACGCTTGCTGCCTTTCTCTCTGGCAGCTTCATAGAGAATGTAGCATTTTCACAAACGTACACAGGTAGCCTACGGTTACAATGTTTCATTTCAACAATGATGTCCACCCCCAGGAGGGTCCCCAGATGATTGTGGGGGTCCCCAGATGATTAGCTTAATGCGCAACATTGTTTTCTCTCACTCAACAGTAAACAAACCAACATAAGAATATATTTGTATGAATTGAGTACAAAGGACCCCAATGGAAACAAGCCATAGGCTTTCTAGGGTTTAAAATCCTCTTAACAGACCTTGTATTGAAATGTACTTCCCTGTGCTTGTCTCTGCAAACTGTTAATAAAGTATTCAATCAATAACTGTATTCAATCACAGGGTATCTGCATATTGATTACTTTTGACCATTACTGCTTTAAAAGTAATGAAACAACTATAATATACAAAAAACAGTAAAGCATTGGCCAAATTGTCAAATATGATCTAAGATTAGAAACTAAAGAGGCAAAACAAATGAAAATAGCCGATCTACATGCTGTGAGTTCCAAGTCAAACTACCCCCACCCTGACAAGTGCTTGTCAGGGTGGGGGGTCCCAGTTCAAATATGATTACTTTGGGGAGTCCCAGTTCAAATATGATTATTTTGGGGGGTCCCGGCCTGAAAAGGTTGAGAACCACTGTATTAAAGTATGAATCTTAATGAATAAACATAAATAAAAAATAATCAAACTAAAATACATTGTTAATAAACAAAGTCATTGGTAACAATTTAGTCATTTCAATGTTATATTCAAAGTGTCACTGCGACATGTTGTGATCTTGTAGATCTACTAATTTAAAACCTGTTGTGAGCTTGTAGATCTGCTCATTTAAAACATGTTGTGAGCTTGTAGATCTGCTCATTTCAAACGTGTTGTGAGCTTGTAGATCTGCTCATTTAAAATAAGTTGTGAGCTTGTAGATCTGCTCATTTCAAACGTGTTGTGAGCTTGTAGATCTGCTCATTTAAAACGTGTTGTGTGCCTTAACATTTAAACAACTGGTCTGAATTTAGCCTTTGCATTACAAAATGTGTGTCGCAAGCTTCTTCCATTTGACAGAGTCAGGTTGGTTGGAATTAGCCTTAGATCAAGACTATCGTAGATGTAATTTAATAGTCTGACTTTTACTTTCGTATCTACGAGAGTCTAGCTCCGCCCCCCCAGTTTGTCCTGGAATGTCACCAGCAAAGTCCGTATTTCTCCAAACATGTACAAATGTTAAATATAAGGTGCTTACCCGTTTGCCTCAAATGTTAACTAGATGTCCGGAGTGTTTGTGTAATGTATTAGTTCATATGTTTCAATAAGAAGTGTTTTAATCCCGTCTGTGGCCGATTCTGTCGGAAAGTTCCCAATGGGCGGTAGTGACGGCTCGCATCCGGCGAAGGCCGGAATTACACTCGTGTAAACGAGGGGGGGGAATTACGTTCGGCCACAGACGGGATTAAAACACTTCTTTATTGAAACATATGGACTAATACATTAAACAAATACTCCAGACACCTAGTTAACATTTAACACCTTATATTTAGCATTTGTACATGTTTGGAGAAATACAGGCTTTACTTGTGACATTCCAGGACAAACTGGGGGGGTGGAGCTAAGACTCTCATAGATATAAAAATGTAAAACATCGTCTTGTCTTGTCTTGATCTAAGGCTAAAATCGTTGTAACGTTAGCATGCTAACGGTGGCTAACGGGGAGCAGCAATAAATACACAAACATTATTATCAACCAATGAACAATAATATAAATAGCTTAGTGCAGATAAATAATCACCAGGGTTACGAAACGTAAACAAAGCCGCAGACGGGTCTTGTTGTTAGCATTAGCATTAGACCTAGCCTTGGTCCCAGCCTCACTCATCTGCGATTAGACCAAAGATTGTTAATTTAGCAAGATACACGATCTCCAGCTTACTTCCCGTTTCTGCGTGACGTAGGTGAACGCCTTTTTAGGAGACAGGAAGCAGGTTGGAGTCTATTGATTCCAATGGGAAAGTGAACACAGCTTCTGAACCATTCCTTAGCTCCATGGTCACTGAACTAAATATTGGACTCTATCATCACAAGCCACACAATATATACAAGATTTTCATACTAAAACGGCTTTTTTGAGAGACACAAAATCTACTTTGTTATCGACCTTTCTCTATCCCAGCAACACACTCTCGCGAGATTTGGGAAGATATCTGAAGAGTCCATCTGCAGTCTGACGGACGAGGGCTCTGTCTGTCCCTTATATTATATTGTGTTATTATATTAGATTTTAACTCTATGCTCTGTCATAATGTTCTAAAAACTGATAAACTGAGATTCTAAATGTGAATGTAGTAGGCCTACATGAAATCATTATGGACATTTCAAAAATGTAATAAAATGTGTGTTCCAATGCTCAATAATATTAATTTTCCATTATTAACTGTCTTGGTTGATGGGGTATGATTTGGGAATCATGACATTTTGCTAAACATTCATGCTAAACACATTATAGTCTATAGTGGTAAAATATATACCGTATAAATAAAAGGACCTGTTACAATGTTGAGCAGAAACAGGAGCACATCTAGCATGACTGAATAATACGTGTGAGTTTGTGGGGGGAATTTTATGTGTTTCTTTAAAAGCATCTTTGCCAATAACAGTGCACTTTCAAACATGTAAAGCATTTATTTTCTTTAATGAAGAAAATACACAAATACACATCCATATGACGTTGTCAGCCAGGGGAGGGGGAGGGTGGTGGGATGGTCGGGGGAGAAGCAAACCACGCCTACTTAGGAGACCATTTGTAGGTTTTGTGTACTATTTAGCCTCTTGTGGCTCCAATGGAGATTGTGTATTTTGCTAAATTAACAATCTTTGATTAGACCCAAGTGTGTTGCTAAGCTCATCCTCTTCCTCTGCAGGGGAGACTAATCAATGATCAAAGAGACTCAACAAGCAGATCACAGATTCTCTGATCCTTTTTTATCTTTCACAGGACTTTTGTTCATTCATTTATTCTCACCACATTGTTTCTGATTTTATACGATTTATTTTCTATTAATTTTCTACAACTCATTTATAAATGAAGTATCTTAATTAGTCAGTTTTACCAATAACCTGAAACTATGATAAAGTATATACAATGTGTAAAGGATATCAGACCTATAATTTATCATGGTAGTAACCTTGGTGGTTTTAAAGGATATCAGACCTATTGATTATCTTGGTAGTAACCTTGGTGGTTTTAAAGGATATCAGATCTATTGATCATCTTGGTAGTAACCTTGGTGGTTTTGAGGGATATCAGATCTATTGATTATCTTGGTAGTAACCTTGGTGGTTTTAAAGGATATCAGATCTATTGATTATCTTGGCAGTAGCCTTGGTGGTTTTCCACAGAAAGCCAACCTGTAGAAAGCCTGCTTTCTATTTACTGTTGTGTTCAGAGCTCATATCTGCTCTACATACTGTGTGTGGTTTCTCCTGTGTGATAGTGCCCTCTAGTGGACTGCATTCATTAATGCACGGATAATCATCCATACCTCAATGCTTGAGTGAAACACTTCACTGCTTCTGTTCTCTGGACTATTTATAGGAGTCAGGGATCTGGTTATATATTGGTAGAGATTTTATTTAGACATAATATATATCAGTTTTTTAAACATTATTTTTTAGGCCACGCTGAAAGTCTACCACAGCTTACATGGTATTATATGGTCCTCAATGTTCAGGTGTCACTACAGTAAGTTCTAATATACATGGACTGAAACGATTCTGCTGATTGAAAAATAAAACAAGTTTAAAGCTGTCTTTGAGGAGGAAATGTAAAATAGACAAACAGCCTCGATGCAAAAATAATGTATTTCAAAGGCTACTGCTGCTACTGTTGTGACTTATGTCTTCATCAGAGGATTTATTTGTGATAAAACCCTCATGAACAAGCCAAACTGTTGGCAGTGAAAACATATTTGTTTGCATCAGGCTGGTCAGGTGTTACTATTTGACTTTTCTTCTAGGTCAAACGGTGTGCTGAGACACACTGGTATGTGCCCTGAGACAAGTCCAGGTGTGACTTGGGATTATTATTATTAGTTGTAAATTATCTTAAATAATCAATTTACTATATCAGTTCATTTCCCAATACAGAGGTCAATTAATGCTATACCCTAGAACAGTGGTTCTCAACCCTTTTCATTTCATGGACCCTCAAATGAATATGCATCACATTACGGACCCCTTCCTTTGATACAATTTGCTGTCTCTGGGATCCAAAATCTACACTTTAAAATCCTCAGTGTTCATTTAACTCTGAGAGTGTACACATGGACCTTACAGACCACCTTCAAGGAACCCGAAGGTCCCTTGAACACTGTACTATACAGTATATTAGGGCTATAGCTCTTTATGTGTTTCTGCTAATATTATTGTCCACTCATTTGTATGTCTGTGGCAAAAATAGAATTTTGACAAAAATGTCCACCACAAGGTGATGAACCCCGGGTCCATTTGGTTCCATGTTTACACTCTCAGAGTTAGACCTGTAAGGGTCCATTTGGTTCCATGTGTACACTCTCAGAGTTACAGACCTGTAAGGGTCCATTTGGTTCTATGTGTACACTCTCAGAGTTACAGACCTGTAAGGGTCCATTTGGTTCCATGTGTACACTCTCAGAGTTACAGACCCTGTACGGGTCCACTGGGACCCCAGATGGTCCCCGGACCTGACTTTGAGAACCAGTGCCCTAAAATAATATTTAATCACTTTCAACATGTCATTATAGGTGAACCTTTTAAATCTAATTTAATAACATTATGGGTATTTATTTGTATAATTTTGTTATTTATTTTCCCACAAATGTTCATCTACCTGAGCTTGTAGATCTGATATTTTCCTTTTCAACTCTCATGATAGTGCTTAAACAAGTCTATGAAGCTATCTATGAAATCTATGAACATTTTTAATATCCAACACAATTCTATACAGTATGTAGTGGGGGTCCCTGCTTCATCTCTCTCTCAGCTAAGGGGTCCTTGGCCTGAAAAACGCTGAAGACCCCTGGTGTAAATCAACTCAGTTGATGCTGGATTCAGTGAGAGGAGGGTTCCTTGTGTGTAGCTGAACTGTATAGAGGACTGCATACTCTCAGAGTGTTTATGTTTTTATTTGACTGTACAGCAAATTAATATACATCAAATCACATTTAACTGATGGAGTATTATAGGCATCATGTTGATCATTTGAAGATCCTACACGGATTGAAACGTTGCACTTTTGTTTTATTATTATTATTATTGTGAAACCATGTTTCAGTGTGTGGGTTCTATCCTTTCAACAGTATTATACAGCATTCACAAATGTGAAGAACTAATCCAATAGCGACATTATTGTCATAATATCACACCCACACTCCATTCTCTACACTGGCTTCCCGTCTCCTTTAGGATAGAGTAAGACCGGCTTTGAATGCTATCAATGCATTGAATGGGAGATTATCACGTTTTATCAGACCATTGAATGGGCGAGTAGGCGACGAGTAGGCAACATACTGACCTACCCGCCATTCATTGGGCGTAATCAGGAGCTACTGACCTACTCGGAGGCAGAGCAGTCCCCACAACATGCAATTCAGTGTGATTTACACATTAATAGCATTAAAGGCCCCTGCATGCTACCAAATGAGGTGGTCACCTTATCACCGTTTGGGACAACCGAAGCGGTGGTTTGGATACTAGGCGCTCATAGTCCGGTGATTTCGGTTAGTAAAAACAGAGAGATGTGTTGAGGTGAACGGTGAGTCGCTTATCACCGCAGCTCAGTGACATCATGTTGTAGTTTTCAAACCACCGCGGTGAGAGGGTGATCACCGACAATGGTAGCATGCGCCCCCCTTAACTCTTTCACTGCCAAGAGTATTTTCATAAAGTACTCCCCAGTGCCAGCAATTTGCGTTTTTTATTTTGTAATTTTTCATTCAAATAAATTATCTGATTGGGTTTTTAAACCCATAATACAGTTCTACCAGTAGAGAGCAACAAATTATCGTTATCTAGGCGAGCAGGTGAGATGTGGTTTCGCTACTTTTTTCTTTCTGTTTTTCCCCTCTCCTTTTTGAGAGAGAAGGATAATTGTTGCGCTCTGCAGTCAGTAACACAGAAGTAATACCTCTATGGCATAAACGCATATGTTTATTGTTGTTGGAAGGGAGCTTGGTGCATTTGGGGAGCATATAGGCATTTGAAAACATGGGCACAATTGGACCCGTTGGAAAGCCAGAGCGGCACCATTGATTTGACACCATAGGCTATACTGTACAGCTGTTTATTGCCTTGAAATAGAAGATTATTTAAGAGAAAATACTATAGCCTAGGGCTAGGCCTACATGTTACTGATGATAATATATTTGCAATGATGCTAAATGAAGCAAATTCGTGTCAGATCAAAGCCACGTACGGTGATGCCATGCACCATGCACTCTGCTTAAAAGCCACTCTGCTTTATCAATGGATATTGATAGAATATACAGTGATGAGCTGTACACGAAACAAAAGCTAAGGTTCCAAAGAACTTAAAATTGATTTGATTTGAGAGAGCTCTAAGTGTTAGAAGACACCCACGACCGCCGAGTTTTTGGCACCGACCGCGCCGTGATTGCGTAATTCCTTGCGTAATTCATTCATATCAGGAAATAATAAAATAATCCAGCCATGGGCCAGATAAACATACAAAGCTTAGATTTCACGGATTCTGGCGTTCTTTTTATTTTTATTTTTGGTTATGATCTGACTGAGTATTAGCTAATATAAAAATCGTCTCGAACCTCCGGAAAAAAGACGAGAAGAGTGCATGGCGCGGTGATCAACCAGACCCGATGTTGGAATCATACTGTACAGTTTATAATTGCCTTGAAATAAAAGATTATTTGACAGAAATTAATACAGCCTATATGTTACTGATGACTTGAAATTTAATTTTATTGCAATCAATGCAATATTGATTACAAAGGACAGGATTCAAGAATGGAGACTTGGAGAGGGACAGCGCACCTGCTGTGCGTAATTGCAGAAAGCCACTTCATAAATTGAATCACATATCAGGAGAGGTAACTGAATTAATTAATACAAATATTTTATGAA
The DNA here is from genome assembly GCF_963280865.1 of Gymnoscopelus braueri. Classification (NCBI taxonomy): domain Eukaryota; kingdom Metazoa; phylum Chordata; class Actinopteri; order Myctophiformes; family Myctophidae; genus Gymnoscopelus; species Gymnoscopelus braueri. The sequence goes on along the minus strand of NC_137612.1, from coordinate 12,384,495 downwards.
GGCTTACACATGCATATGAGGCGTTCTGCGCAGGGCAGAGTTATGTCACAAGGGCACATGATGCGTTATGTGCAGAGCTCAGTTATGTCACACGGGTAGGTGCGGCGTTCCACGCAGCGCGCACCAAGGTGGCACAGCACCCACTCATCTCTCCGCGCCTCGCCTAGTCGCGTGACCAAATAATCATGCGTGCGTTGACGCGTGCCTTTGCTACAGACGCATGAATCTACACGTAGACGTGTTACCCTGTAGGTCAAGATGCAGTGGTTGCACTGTTACGCGTGAACGCGCGCGTGCACGTGTTCCCATTGTGAGTCAATGGGAAAGTACACTACACGTCTATGCGGTTCTGTGCAACACAATTTTTTTTTTACATGATTACAGGACAGGGGGTGTGCTTACGTGGCACTAATGGAGCCCCATACACACACACACACACACACACACACACACACACACACACACACACACACACACACACACACACACACACACACGTTTTTTTTAAGTGCATAGTCCTATTTATAGGGCTATGCACATGTGTCATGTTTCACTAGCCAATCACAGTCCTGAATAGTCTGTGATTGGCCAATCACGGTGCAGGGTTGGGGGGTACACTGGTGGCCAATCACAGTGCAGGGTTGGGGGGTGCAATCGATGTCGATGTCCAAACCTCACATCTGCCTTCAGCGCATCACTTCCGGTGGTGCGACTATGTTTTCATTCCCACTAACAATATTTCTACACGGAACACTAACACTACTTCTCCCAGAGAACATGGATCGTTTTGGTTATAAGCCCACTTGTTTCTATGATGAAAGAGTAAGTTAAAATGTGAATTTCTTTCCGTGGTTTTGTCTGCTCCGTGGACGCTATTGTTAAATTAGTTTTGGTTTGTTTCGAGGGGGGAAGGATCGACGGACACGTGAATCCCGCCCACTACATTTGATTGGGTAAAGCGCGGCCTGCTTGCTGATCTGAAGGCACGCCCACTTGTAGGCAGTGCGTACACGTTATGACGAACCTCCCCGACAGATTCCAACGCAGAGCAGAATCTGTTCTTGAGAGACTACAGTCTAGGTGACAAGAAGCTACGTCCTACCGGGGAAACTCCCCCCTGTCAGGTGATAAGAAGCTACGTCCTACCGGGGAAACTCCCCCCTGTCAGGTGATAAGAAGCGGTCTGCTCACTCCTCATGCATTGAAGGAGGCATGAGCTTCAGCTTGGGCTCTCCATAGGCTAGCAGAGGGAGAGTAGCGCCCAGGATTACATAGGCAATTGGCACTGGGTGAAAAATATGGGTTACAAAATCGTGGGATAAAATAAATAAATAAAATAAAATAAAATAAATGAAAGTTTCCTCTCGGCTGGGGTCAAAGGTGCAGGCTGTCTCTAATACAGACACTTCTCTGCATGTAAGCACACGCACACGCACACACACACACACTATTCCATTTGACTATAGTTATATCATAATTAATCCATGAGCCAGAGCCCCAAAATTGAGCAATGATTATCAAAAGAGTGGGCAAAACCATACCTATATTAAATTGTTTATAGGGTTAATATAAGTAAACAAATATATCATAACCTTACCACAGGAGCAGCTTTTTCATATTTATCACACATTTTGTTATTTTCCCCATACGTACATGACAGGTGAAAAAATGACAAAAAAAAAAAAAATAGTTATCATAATGAAACTTCCACAGTTGATTACTTACATGAAGACAATGATTTATCGTATTACAAGTTTTCTGAAATTGTATATTTAATTATGCAAATTAGGCATTAGGAAAATATGCCCGCATTTGCATAACTTTCCAAGAACATTGGACAAAGCCAGAGTCAACATTCTTATTTCATTTTGTTAAGATGTTGGAGTCAAAGGTTTTTAACGAGGGAATATTCAATATCTGGCTCAATTTTGGGGCTCTGGCTCATGGACTAAATGCCTAATCACATTGGCCCCAATTCACTAAGCTGGTGGTAAATATGGGGTAAATAAAGTTCCTAAAGGAAGGTGTATTTTCTGTAAGCACAAACTAACGCGCAATTCACAAAGGTGTGTAGATGCCTCAAAAATGCGGATCACAGGTGTGTGTCATGATGGCTGCCAGCTGGTCGTAAAACGTCAAGCGCATTCCCGATAAGTTCATTTGCATTGTTCCATTCCCCTTTTCACACCATAAAAGGCAACAGGAAATTAAATATCCAACTTCAACTCCACCGTACTGAACAGTGTTGCCATGTCTGCATATTATAAGCGAATTTGGGCTTATTTTTCTGTGAAGTTGCTCGTTAATATTGGTAGTTGCGGGGTGCCGTTTTTTTGGGCTTGTTTCTAAAGTGTAGTTGCTTATTTGGGCTTGCTTCACAATTTGTTTTATTATTTTAACCGGTGATTCTCAAATATTTTCATGTCATGGACCCCCAAATTAATATGTAGGCTAATTTGTCCCTATAACCCCCATCTGAAAATGTTTTGTGCCAGCTGGGGCCCCGTACCAGATTTGTGTTGTTAGAATGTAAAAAAAATATTCCAAATATATATTTTATTTCAAGATTTTTTTAGAAAATAGCAGATCTACAAGCTCACAACGCGTCGCATCACAAAGCGTTGTGAGCTTGTAGATCAGCTATTTTCAACTTGCTTGTAGATTGGCTATTTTCAATGTATACAGTATCTAATTTCAATGTATACAGTATATAGGTTTAACACATAAGCTGCCAATCGCTTTGGTTAGATTCTGAATTTTCTTTTAAGCCCCATATCGATTCTCTTAGGAGTAAAGTAAATAATGGTCTCAGATTAATGTATAGATCAATAAACTGTTTTACTTTTCAAATAAGAAAACATATTGTTCAGCAGCTTCTACTTCCTATCATTGACTATTGTGACATCATTTATCAGAACACCTCTGAGACACATCTTCATTCGTTAAATGTAGTTTACAATAATATATGTAGATTTGTACTCCGGTGTCCTTACAGTACACATCACTGTGTTCTGTATGATACGTTAAACTGGTTATCTCCTCATGATAGGAGACATTTTCATTGGTTGCTTTTTGTTTTTAAATGTATTTACTTTAATTATCCTTCTTATTTGAAAGAGCTTTTACGTCCGTTCAGTTCAAGATACCCAGATTAAGACACAACAACCTGTTTTTGAGGTACCTGTCGGTATAAACAAAGAAATTGTGAGAAGTTTAAAGCACCTCCAACAGTCGATATTGTCATTTTCGCGGACTTCCGGTTCCGGCTTACGTATGGAGTAGACGTACCTGAGCCAAGGCTCCCAGTTACCGTGAATACAACCTTACAAAAGCCTCGATATGTAAACTAACTTAGTGGAAAATACATCGGCTATTTCTTTTCACATTATTATTTTCTGTTTTACTCGGTAAAAGCTGACAAATGCCGGACAGAAAGACGAAGACGGCTGCCGCGGCCGCGGCAGTTGACGCGGCTGACACGGACTTGGCTACTATCGTCAAACTGATTGAGGAACTCAAAACAAGCCTTACCCTCGAAATTCGGATGGCCAGTGCAACACTCGAAGCAAAAATAGACAATATTCAGATAACAATCTCTGACCATGGACAACGTTTGTCTTCATTAGAAGACGGCGCAAACCATTACAGCGACGTGTAGACGAATTAGAGTCCAGATGCACGATGATGGAGGAAAGCTATGCTAAAATGAGGTCCAAACTTATCGATGTCGAGTCACGGAACCGCAGAAATAACATCAAAATCATAGGTTTGGATGAATCTATTGAAGGCGATCAGCCCAACTCATTCTTTTCTAATTTGCTGGTCGAAATCATGGGAAAAGAACTCCTTCCTACATCGCCCGAGCTCGACATTGTTCACAGGGCCCTCACCGCTAAGCCACCCCCTGGCTCCAGGCCTCGGGCAGTGATAGCTCGCGTCCACCGCTATAGAGTGAAGGAGGCGATCGTTCGGGACGCTCGGAGGAGAAGAGGGAAGTTATTCTACCAAGGAAAACCTGTCATGGTATTCGAAGACTACCCCCAAGAAGTCGTGGAGGAGAGAGCGACATACCGGGACGTGATGTCCAACCTATACAAACAAGGCTTCAAGCCGTCGCTTGTCTTCCCATCTCGACTCTTCATCACCACAAAGGACCGGAAACGCTTCACATCTCCAAAGGACGCCGTGGATTTCCTAAAAAAGACCCGGAGCGAGGAGCCGTTTCTTCCGCCGGCCGAAGAGGACAACGACGAGGGATAGGGTAGTATCTTAGTGTTTGCTAAACCTGTTACATGCTAGCACGCTGGGTACTATGCTTAACATGCATGCATATTTTTCTCTATAAGAGCCTCTTGCTATCTGGCCGTTTTTTCAATGTCACACAAAATGCATAGACATGCCCGCTTTATTATTACTGATATGTTTATTATCTATTTTCTATACTTGGACTCTATCGTATTTTGTTTTGCGACCGCTGCATGTTAACATGCTAAGCGGTTTGTTTGTCTTCTATTTTTTTTGTTCATTTCATGTGGTCTCACGAAGAAATTCTCTATAAAAGTATTACAATGGGTTAAGGACTGATTAGATGCTTCCGCCCTTATCGGCAATTAATTTTTTAATTTTTTGCCGACTGTCTGCTAAATAGCATTTTGTTTTATGTTGAATACTTAGCTGAGCTAGCCATGCTAATGCACTAATCGCTGTTTCTGTCCTATCTTTTTCTTGCAAAAAATCTGTATAAAATATTACAATGGGCTATGGACTGATCAGATGCTTCCGCACGTATTGTTGATATTTTGACCATGGTTAAACTTTTATGGCACGACCTTTTTTTTTGCCGTTGTTTGTTTGCTAATAGTGTTCCGTTTATGTTAGATATGTGGCTGAGCTAGCCTGCTATCGACGGTGGTTGCGCCAAACACTGTGATCGATACATGCTAACACCTATTGGTGATATTATAGTCATGGTTAAACCCCGACGGCACGGGGTTTTTCTTTGTTGTTGTTTTTTCCCTCTGCCTTTGGTTGCTAATAGAGTTATCTCAAGATATGTATACTTAGCTGAGCTAACCATGCTAATACCCAAAGCGTCGTGCTTTTCTCTTATTTTTTCTCTTGAAAAGTATTCATAAAATATTGCAATAGGGTTCGGACTGATCAGATGTTTCCTCACTTATTGGCGATACTATGGCCATGATGGCACGTTACTTTTTTGTTGCCGTTTCTTTGGTAATAGTGTTTTGTTTCATGCTGTATATATAGCTGAGCTAGCCATGCTAATGCGCTAAACGTCGGGTTTTCCTTTTATCTTTTCTTGCGAAAGATTATTTGTAAAATATCACAATAGGTTAAGGACTGTTCAGATGCTTCCGCACTTATTGGTGATATAATGGTCATGATGGCATGTTTTACTTTTTCTTATCTTTTTTTTTTGCCGTCTGTTTGTTAATATTTCATTTTCATGTCAATGCATAGCTGAGCTAGCATGCTAACTCCGGTGGTTGCGCTATGCATCATGTTTATCTATTTTCTTTTTTTTTTACTCATGAAGATTTCCTGTAAAAAATGTATAACGTGTTAGGGACTGATCAGACGCTTTGTACTTATTGTTGATTATATGGCCATGGTCAAACTCTGATGGCATTCTCTCTTTTTAGTTTTTAGTTTTGTTTTTACCGTTGCTTTATTTTCTAATAGTGTTTTATTTTTATGTCGAATGTATTATTGAGCTAGCTAGCTACTAGCTGCTACCCGCCGAACGGCGGGTGGTTCCAAAGTATGGCGCCCCCTCTGGTCTGATGGACCGTGAACCCTGAACTTTGAACTAGACCACCGCTTTGATTTCTGGGTAATGTAGTAGTGTAGTTTTTTATCTGTGCTCTAGCTGTCTTTGCTTCCACCTAGTGGACGTTTGAAAATTCTGCACAATGCATTTGTTGGACGGTCTGGATGTTGGGGAAATCTCACTGCTCTCAGGGTTCTGCTGCTTATTTAATCTTTTATTTTATTTTGTGTCGACCATAGCTTTGGCTGTTAATTTACTAATCTGCCCTTTTAAGGGGGGAATCCTCCTTAGTATTTTAATATTAATAATTTTTGCAAAGTTAGAGAATCTAACACAGTGTATATGTTGGACGGACTGGATGTTGTACCATTGATCCTGGACATTTCATTTATTTAATTTAATTTCAGTGGACGTTTGAAAATTCTGCACAATGCATTTGTTGGACGGTCTGGATGTTGGGGAAATCTCACTGCTCTCAGGGTTCTGCTGCTTATTTAATCTTTTATTTTATTTTTTGTGTCGACCATAGCTTTGGCTGTTAATCTACCAATTTGCCCTTTTAAGGGGGGAATCCTCCTTAGTATTTTAATATTAACAAATTTTTGCAAAGTTGGAGAATCTAACACAGTATATATGTTGGACGGACTGGATGTTGTACCACTGATCCTGGATATCTCATTTATTTAATTTAATTTCTTCTTTTTTCTCCTTTTTTTTTTTTTTTTAAATGTAGGGTTCTGCTAACCTTGTCCAACCACAATTACTGTCCTTCGATATTGATTCCCTCCTTGAAAGGAACCCATCTTATTTTAAACACTATTAAGTGATCTTTTCAGGCAGTACAATGAGGCAAGGGGTATTTTCCTTCCTTTTCTCTATTTATTATTATTTCTATTTTTAGTTTCTCTTTTTTCTTTTCCTCTTTTTTCTTGTGTTTTCCTTTACTCTAATTCCGATAGAGGCACCTACACTTAATATGGGAGTGTAGCTTAAGGCTAGTGAAGTCATGTTTTGGTTATATATAGTGGGTAGAGCTTGCGGCTGTTCAGTACAGCTGCTATCTAGGTTATGGCCTTTGTATATGAACAGGTTTCTGTTCATTTACCTATTCTATTTCTGTGATTCGTTCTTCAGAAAGGCCATAGGGGAGGGGGACAGAGAAGGGACGGTTGTTTTTAAATTTGGCACTCAAGAAAATTATGCGCTGTGGTTGCTGTGGTCGGGCAAGCGCGCCGCATGGTGTTTGCCTTCTCAAATCTTTTACATTTTAATTTTTTTATTCCCTCGATACTACCTAAAATGTAATGGCTAGACACCTTAATGTTGTGACTTGGAATGTTACGGGTCTTAATCACCCGGTTAAGAAAAAGAAGGTTTTCACTCATCTTAGGCAATTTAATACAGATATTGCGTTCTTACAGGAAACTCACCTGCATTCATCTGATAGTTCTAGACTTCTGATGGGTTGGGCGGGGCAGCATTTCCATTCTACTTTTGAGGCAAAGGCGAGGGGAGTATCTATCCTTGTGTCTAAAGACGTAGTTTTCGAGCCGACTAAAGTTACAGCTGACAAAAATGGGAGATATGTTATAGTCTCAGGAAAACTTTTTAACGTAAATGTGATTCTGGCAAGTGTATATGCTCCGAATGTGGAAGATGTCGCTTTTTTTGTTCGCTCACCTCTCTCACCTCTCTGATCTGGGCTCACACTACCTAATACTTGGATCGGACCTCAATAAATGCTTGGACCAGGTCCTGGACCGTTCTTCCACCAGACCCGGTTTAGTGAGTAAATCTGCTACGTATATTAAATCTTTTCTCTCTGAGTGCGGGATCTCAGACGTGTGGAGAGAGCTCAACCCCAGAGTGAGAAAGTACTCCTTCTTTAGCCATGTACATCATGTGTATTCCAGAATCGATTATCTATTAATAGATAAGAGACTATTACCACAAGTCCGCTCTTGCGCATATCAAAGCATTGTAATATCCGACCATGCACCTGTCGTGATGTCATTATCACTTCCAGGGGTCTCGCGTCCTACAAGACGATGGCGTTTCAATTCTACTCTGCTCTCAGATGATGACTTTGTAAAGTACATAGAACAGGAAATAACATTTTTTCTCGAAACAAATACTACTCCGCAGATGTCCGGTCTTGTGGTCTGGGATTCGTTAAAAGCCTATTTGAGAGGACAGATCATATCGTTTTCCGCTAGGAAAAGGTCACAATCTGAGAGAGAACGCTTAGATCTCTCTGCTGGTATCTCAGACATCGATAGACAGTATGCATTTCAACAAACCCCAGAACTTTACAATAAGCGCCTAGAACTTCAAACAAAATTTGATATCCTTACCACCCACCAAGCACAAAGTCTTTTGTTGAAAAGTAGAAGTACATTTTATGAACACGGTGAAAAAACGGGCAAATTGCTGGCTGATCAACTGAAAGCACGGCGGGCCAAACAACTCATAACGAATATTCGGACTGCAAACGGGGAAGTTACCACAGACCCGGTTCAAATTAATAACGCTTTCAAAGATTTTTACTTCCAGCTATACTCCTCCCAGGCGGGTGTAGATGATTCAGCGATTAATACCTTCTTAGATCCGTTGCCTATTCCAACCATTTCCCCAGATTTGGCAGAAAAACTGGAGACACCTATAACTCAAGCAGAAATATCCTTAGCTATATCATCAATGCAATCTGGGAAATCACCAGGACCAGATGGGTTTCCGACCGAATTTTTTAAGAAGTTCTCTGCGCTCCTCTCTCCACAACTAGCGGTCGTCTTTGCTGAGTCCCATGAGCGGGGCACACTCCCTCCTTCCTTAAGCGAGGCATGTATAACGCTCATAGCTAAGAAGGGGAAAGACCCTATAGAGTGCGCCTCGTATAGACCAATCTCATTGTTGAATATAGATGCTAAGATCCTAGCAAAAGTTTTAGCATACAGATTGGAAGAAGTTCTCCCCCAAATAATAACAACCGATCAGACCGGCTTCATTAAGAATCGCTATTCCTTTTTTAATGTCAGACGTCTTTTTAATGTACTGTATTCACCCTCTGGGGAAGTACCTGAGTGCGTCGTGTCGCTGGACGCGGAAAAAGCGTTCGATCGCGTCGAGTTCAAGTACTTGTTTGCAGTTCTGGGAAAATTCGGACTAGGGCCGTCATTTATAGCTTGGATTAAGCTGCTCTATGCAACCCCCACCGCGGCTGTGCAGACTAATGGTGTGTTCTCTCTGCCTTTTGCTTTGGGGCGTGGAACTCGCCAGGGGTGTCCGCTGAGTCCGGTCCTCTTTGATCTGGCGATCGAGCCACTTGCGGTCTCTCTGCGCTGTAATGCTGACATTGCGGGTATTCAGAGAGGCGATAAAGTACACAAGGTGTCCCTATATGCGGATGACCTTCTGCTATTTGTCTCAAATCCATCAACCTCTCTACCAGCAGCACTAGCATTGCTTGATCAATTTGGCCGTATATCGGGTTACAAAATCAATGTAAACAAAAGTATATTATTTCCAGCTAATGCGGCTGCATCCGATTTAGACTACAGTCACATACCGCTTAAGGTAGAGGAGAGTCAATTCACTTATCTGGGAGTAACAGTCACGCGTAAGTTTAAAGACCTGTTTCCAAAAAACTATGTGTCTCTAGCAAATCAAGTTAAAGTGTCATTGCAGCAGTGGTCGCCTCTCACGATGTCCCTTGCCGGTCGCATAAACTCAATCAAAATGAACATCCTTCCTAAATTTACTTATCTTTTTCAGTGTATTCCAGTGTTCATTCCAAAGTCATTTTTTACATCTCTAGACTCCACTATTTCATCATATATCTGGCAGAATAAGAGACCGCGAGTGAGTAGGATATTGCTGAAAAGGGCAAGGAGGGACGGAGGTATGGGGCTCCCCGATTTTCGCCATTACTATTGGGCTGCCAATATTCGCTGTCTTGCCTTCTGGAACCATTTTTATTTTCAGCCTAATTGCCCAGAGTGGACATCTTTGGAGTTAGAATCGCGTAGGGATCTGTCGCTTCCGGCTCTCCTCGGTGCACCGCTTGACCGTCCGATACCTGACTCTATAGCCAACCCGGTTGTGCGTCATACGTTGAGAGTGTGGGCCCAGTTCAGAAGAACCTATAATTATAGAGACCTCTCCCTGGTGAGTCCTGTTGCCTCTAACCATCTCTTTGTCCCATCGCTGCAAGATTTGACATTTAACAACTGGCAAGGGAAGGGTATTAAATGGTTTAAAGATCTATTTGTAGATGGGCACTTTGCCTCCTTTGACCAACTCTCAAGAAAGCACGACCTTCCAAGGTCACATTTCTACAGATATTTGCAGGCCAGACATTACGTGCGCTCTGTGGTACCTGGCTTCCCCGAAAAGCCCAATATTAATCCTATCGACCAATTTCTCCTTTTTGACCCGATGGCCAAAGCCGCTATATCAACACTATATGATATAATCTCCAATTTGAGGCCTGCGCCCATGGCCAAGATAATAGCTGACTGGGAACATGATTTGGGGACCACGTTGTCCGCGGAAAACTGGGACTCTATTTTCTCTTCCATACATAAGTCCTCACTCTGTGCAAGGCACTGTCTAATTCAGTTTAAAATAGTTCACAGAGCTCACATGTCTAAGGCCAAACTTGCAAGTATATACCCTGACACAACCCCCACCTGTGACAAGTGCAACAATACTGACGCAACCCTCATCCACCAATATTGGATGTGTGCGCAATTACAACCATTCTGGGAAGGTGTCTTCAATACAGAGATGTCCACGAGTCTCTGAGCTCGAGTCCGAGTCAAGTCTCAAGTCTTTGAGGCACGAGTCGAGTCAAGTCTCAAGTCTTTGAGGGTTGAGTCGAGTCGAGTCCGAGTCAAGTCTCAAGTCTTTGAGGGTCGAGTCGAGTCAAGTCTCAAGTCTTTGAGGGTTGAGTCGAGTCGAGTCCGAGTCAAGTCTTTGAGGGTCGAGTCCGAGTCAAGTCTCGAGTCTTTTTAAAGTCTTAAAAAAAAAAAAAAAAATGGGGGGGGGGGGGGAGATTCTATTCTTAATGTATTTAATTATGTATTTATATGATGTAGCCTAAGGCTGAAATACAGTTATTATGCACACACACACACACACACACACACACACACACACACACACACACACACACACACACACACACACACACCTCCGTATTTGCTTTGAGTAACGAGGAAAGGCAACCACATGAAAGGTTAATAATTGTTTCTTTTTTTCCCCAATCTTATATATTATAGTGTTTAATCTAGTTACTTGCATTTCAATTTGTCCTTAAAAGGCGGTGGAACACGAGGCAGCAGGAATCCAAGTGGAACGAGAATATTTGTATGCACCGCATACAGAAATTCTCAGAAAGTACCTTGCATGTCAGTTGCTGAAAAAAGACGCAGGAGAGGTGAGACACAGACAAAGTTTTTCATGCAATATATACCCACCCCCCCTCAATACACACACACACACACACACACACACACACACACACACACACACACACACACACACACACACCCACCCACCATGATAATTTGTCTTCCAAAAACCAGGAGGATCCAACCGTGGAAACAGAAAATGAAGCAGACCAAATGGTTACCAGAAGCAAAATACAGGTTGCGGAAAACGTAAGAGATGGTCTTGTATAATGGCATAAAAAATATATAATTGAATAATATTGAAATATGCGAATAATAAGTGCAAATAACTTCTGCCCCTTATATCGTGGAAAAAAGCTACCATCCTCCTCTCTTGAAGACCCTCAGTGCGAAGGTGCCAAAAAAAAGGGAAACAAAAAAACACTTTTGCAAAGGTATGAGACTGTGTTTTCGTATACATTATCACTATATTAAAATGTCTTAATGTGCGATACATAAATGCAAGTGAAAATAACTTTGACACCCTCACACATACCCTGAAAATAGCAAACAGGACGTGAAGAAGGTGAAGAAGGAGAAGAAGGTTCCGACATGGAAACACAGAATCCAGAGCTTCACAGGCAGACCAGAAGTCATAAACACGCAGACACAGTAAGACATGCAGTTTTGTTACCTTTATGGAAACTGTCATATGTGATTTACATACAGGTTGTGGAAAACGTAAGAGATGGTCTTGTATAATGGCATAAAAAATATATAATTGAATAATATTGAAGATATGCGAATAATAAGTGCAAATAACTTCTGCCCCTTATATCGTGGAAAAAAGTTACCATCCTCCTCTCTTGAAGACCCTCAGTGCGAAGGTGCAAAAAAAAAAGGGAAACGAAAAAAATAATTTGCAAAGGTATGAGACTGTGTTTTCGTATACATTATCACTATATTAAAATGTCTTAATGTGTGATACATAAATGCAAGTGAAAATATTTTTGACACCCTCACACCTACCCTGAAAATAGCAAACAGGACGTGAAGAAGGTGAAGAAGGAGAAGAAGGTTCCAACATGGAAACACAGAATCCAGAGCTTCACAGGCAGACCAGAAGTCATAAACACGCAGACACAGTAAGACATGCAGTTTTGTTACCTTTATGGAAACTGTCATATGTGATTTACATACAGGTTGCGGAAAACGTAAGAGATGGTCTTGTATAATGGCATAAAAAATATATAATTGAATAATATTGAAGATATGCGAATAATAAGTGCAAATAACTTCTGCCCCTTATATCGTGGAAAAAAGCTATACCATCCTCCTCTCTTGAAGACCCTCAGTGCGAAGGTGCAAAAAAAAAAGGGAAACAAAAAAAAACTTTTGCAAAGGTATGAGACTGTGTTTTCGTATACATTATCACTATATTTTTGACACCCTCACACCTACCCTGAAAATAGCAAACAGGACGTGAAGAAGGTGAAGAAGGAGAAGAAGGTTCCAACATGGAAACACAGAATCCAGAGCTTCACAGGCAGACCAGAAGTCATAAACACGCAGACACAGTAAGACATGCAGTTTTGTTACCTTTATGGAAACTGTCATATGTGATTTACATAAATGTTAAAGGAATTAACCCCACCAATGTCCACCTCCCGTTGAAATAGCACACAGAGGAAAAAAGGCATAAGCGTGACAAAAGACATGGTGCAAAATCTTCATGCATGGCCACGTCTGTAATGGCGTGTTTGTTTGAGCTCCGAAAACGCAAAGAAAGGAGTCAGGCTGAAACAGTGATGTGTAGTACATGCAAGAATGTGATACACAAACAGTGTCTGGGACTTGATGCTAAACAAACCAAAAGGTTGAAAAAAGGGGAATTCGACTGCGGTTGTTCCGATCAACTGTAAGTATAGCACTGTTAAAAAAACACATTCTTATATTAATACAAGTAACGGTTTATGTAATTATTAAATGTAAAAATTGTATTATGTATTATAAGTTGTTCATGTAAATGATGGTGTACAATGTGTTACATTTCAATGTATTAACTCTATTATTGTTTTCACTTTAGGACATTCAACATTAGTTTCAGTTTGGAAAGCTTGGAGAAGCAAGTTCATTCAAAGGACATCACGGTGCAGTAACTATTATTATTGATAGAATCTGATTTCAACACATGATTGATTGACTGTGTCACTGATCACAACTTTATTATTTATTTCGTTATCACAGAAACTGACGAAAGATATTTTGAACGAGAAAACGTTTTGTAATCGATACCATGCCTTTATGAATGACACGAAGTTTGCAAGCTATGCCAGTGCTTATGCAAACAACAAGACACTTCACAACCTATCAGGAGAAATGGTAAAACATTTTAAAAAATGCGTGTGCTATATAACAACAAACAGACTATATAACAACAAACAGACAACAACAACAACAGAAAATAAGTTGCAATTATGTTCATATCACAATTAATCAATGTGTTCATGTTGTCACTACAGATAAAACGTTTGGCAAAACACTTGAAAGACAACCCCAAAACTGCTGATTTAGTCGAAACGACATTTCCGGGGGAAAAAAGGAAGCAAAAGGACTTCTACCAATGTGTTTTGATGCCTGAGGTTAGTCATTGTTAAAATATATATTTTCCTACTAAGCGATCCATTTAAGAAAAAACCTTTGATGTTAGAGATGAGAATGTTTGTAAACATTGTAACCTAAATATGACTTTGTTTGATGTTTGTCATTATTCACCATGCAGGTCACCATCCTGTTTTTGAAGAAATCTATGGCTATAAACCGATATCAGGCAGAAAAAATACTTATGCCTGAAAGGTCTGTTTTCTTGAAAATACTTTTTGTTGATGACATAGATTCTAAATATTACAGATTCTCTTTAAAGACATGTAAATATATGTGTAACTTGATTTTGTGAAATAATCCAACATAATTTTTTTTCCAGCCAAGAAGAAGTGGCAGAAGAGGTATAGTTATTTGTTACTATTCATGATGGATAATTTATCCACTCGTGCATGTTTATCCAGTATAAACATGCATGAGTTCACATTTTATCATATGAAAATACCATACATACTTGTGAGACTGTACAACGATTTAAGTGATTTTGTATTGTTTATTCCACAGACTGACAGTGATGACTAAGAAAGCTGTTTGAGGTATGTGTTGTATAGGTGACGTATTTTCCAATTGAATAAAAAGGCTTGACGATATTAATGACTAAAACATTTTGTCTTGCAGTCGGATAGACGGATCTCAGACTGCAAAAGAGTACACATGGTATTCAAACATCACGCACAGTGTTTCGAGAAAAAGAAGACACAAGGAATATCATAATATCGGAACATGATGTTTTAAAAGAGGAATAAAACGTTGAGTGAGAACAAAATGTGAAATTGAGAATAAATACAGTCGGTGCCTATTGACTTTGTTGACAGACAGACAGACAGACAGACAGACAGACAGACAGACAGACAGACAGACAGACAGACAGACAGACAGACAGACAGACAGACGAGATAGTCCTGACCTGGGAGTCATACAAAAATAGCAGATCTACAAGCTCACAATGCCTGGCGTGTGTGTGTGATTATAATTATAATTATAATTAATATAATATACTACTATACACGTCGTGTAGGCCTACTTGTAGATTGGCTATTTTTTTTTTGTTCTCGCATCATTTGCTGTGTAGTATTTAGCTTACTTCTTTCTATTGTTTTGAAAATGCGTTTTCAGTCCGGAATTCAAATCATGATGCAACTTTTATGGGACACTGTTGTACAACAAAGTAGAATTCATTTGTGAAGAAAGAAAACCCCATTAACAGTTGAAAATAGCCTACACCATTTCTGCCCATCCCTCTAACTTCATGTAGGCCAATTGGTGCATTAAAAATATCAAAATTGGCCGCTCTGAATTTGTATCTGAACAAATACTTTGATAGAAGAGGTACTGTAGGGGGGAGGGGGAACATGATAGCAGAGTTCCTCACTTGGCTTATTTGGAATAGGCTGCATATCATTAACATAACCAAAGTAATGACAAGGGTGCAATTATATTCAATGATATTTAATTGTTTTGTGGAAAACGCATGGCTCATCATGCTTAATTAAAGAGAGACTCAGTTGCCTTTTCTTAGTGCTTTTCATTGTTTGGACAGAAGACATTATAAACATTTAGCCAATATTCGATCATCATTAAATAACAGACAGTGAACTGGCACACTGGTGACAGCATGTCATGGATAGCACATTAATTCTTAAACAATATTGAGGAAGAAATAAGAATAGAAATAAAATAAAACAAACAAACCAAAAAGACGCCAATAACCCCTGTCTTTAAAAAAAAAAAATTGCCAAAGTGGGTCTGGGTTATCTGACATGACAGGCTGTGCCACTCTGGTTTTTGTGCTTTCTGCCGCGCGATGTGCTCGCAGCCAAGTCTTGACTCTGGATTCCAGGACCTGAGCGGATGTCCATACTGTCTAATAAACATCAGAGCCGACACACGTTCTGTATGCAGTCGCGAACGGAGTGATGTTATGAGGTTCAATGTTCATCAAACTAAAGCCGCACTCGCATTCTGCCGAGCTGCATGGAATGAGCATATAAGGGGTACAAGTGCAGCTGGTACCTTTCTCCCTCCACATTCTATGTAGGCCTATAGTCCCTAAAAGCATTCACTGAAGATTTTTCTAAGGGTTTTCTAAATCTCACCTGCACAACCCAATATTATGCTGTTGTTACAAATTTAATGCAGTAAACATGAACGTGCTGTCACAGATGATCCGATCATCTTTATTTTTAAATGTATGATGAAAGCCGCACACGCAAAATGGGGGTCCCCAATATGGTAGCCTACATCTACTTTTGTCAATTGTTTAAAGCTTACAAAAGAAACAAAAAGGATTTGTTTGAATGTATTGACTTTTGAGGACTGCATACGCCTCTGTAACTGTAATAAACAACATTAACAATATAATCAGAATCCAGTCTTTATACTTTATTAATACAATGGTTTTAAAATTGCAGTCATTTTAAAATTGCATTAATTTCATTATGTTGATGGTATTTATTTAAAATGATTTAAGGACGTTTGGTGGTTCATTCGTTTTGTATAAAATAACAGAAACCTTTGAGGACAAAAAATGTATTGTATTACAGCTGCTTCGATATAAAGGACATTGTAAAGCGACTACGTGAGAAATAAACTTTAAAGTCGCTGAGAGGCGATGGGATGGGCTATGTTGTCAGACGCGCTCCGCTCCACAAACAAAAGGAATTCGCTGGGTCCAAAACAATGCGTTTAAGGGGTTTTATTAAGGAAATGTGAATAACTCAAAGAGTGCTCAAACAAAAAGTAAAGCAACAACAGCGATCAACATAAATAAAAGAAAGCAAAAATAAAGCGGTCAACAAAAGGTATGGCGTTCCATACCCCCCCTCTCTCTCACTGTGTGTGCCAAACAGGTGACGTTTATGAATTAATCAGGCCCCGTCAATCAAGCATCCATAGCACCAGTGACAGCGCATTCATTTCATTGACCAAACATATAATCAACATAACCACACATTGCAACAATCCCATTCATGGCTCCTACAGACATAATTTCCTTAAAGCAGTAAATTGAATGAAAGAATGAATGAATGAATGAATGCATTAATGAATGGATGAGTAATTTATTTCGGTGCTGAATAGTTCAATGGAAAACTTAAACATGTCTGTCTGTCTGTCAGCGTGCGCAGACAGACAGACAGACAGACAGACAGACAGACAGACAGACAGACAAACAGAATACGTCACAATGCGCGGCTTTCGCAAAGCAGCAGATATGAGCTCGTAGATCGGCTGAATGTAAATGCATTGTATAGTGTGATTTCTGTGTTATCTATTGCGTTGGGGGGGTCTCCCGGGGACCCCCAAAGGTCCACGGGGACCCCCCAGAAGGACGAGCGTGAACACATTCCGTCTGCGTGCGTGCGCTCTCTCTTTCTCTCTCTCCCCCCCCCCCCCTCTCTCTCTCTCTCTCTCTCTCTCTCTCACATGCGTAAAAGGAAAAAAAAAAGAAACACTTGTCTTTTCAATAGGCCATTAAACGTTCAAATCGAATAAAAAAAAATCCTTATTTCCGGAGGTTATTGAAGTTATATCAATCGATAAAATGTGATGCAACATATGGTTATTGGATTAAAATAATGGAAGCAATCAAATTGAAAGTTAACTTCGGGAATGCAGCCCTAATTCACGGGGACAAATGAAGGCATGCTTAAAGGGATTCCCAAGGGGACCCGGACCCCCCCCCCCCCCCCAAAGGTCCGCAGGGACCCCCACCCGACCCCCTACCCCACAGGGGGAGGCGGTCGGGTGGGGGGGAGGGGGGAAGCACACACATAGGAAGGAGGGAAGGAGGGAGAGAGGCAGATGCGACCACGAGCGCCCGTTCTCCGACGCACGGGTGAAACGCCGACAAAAACAGGCCCCCGTCAAGACGATGGGCAATCGTCGCGACGAGTCAGAAACGCCGACAAAAACAGGCCCCCTTCGAGACGATGGGCAATCGTCGCGACGAGTCAGGCACCCGTCGAGACGATGGGCACCCGTGGCGACGAGTCAGGCGCCCGTCGAGACGATGGGCACCCGTGGCGACCCGTCGCGACGAGTCAGGCACCCGCGACGATGGGCACCCGTTGCGACGAGTCAGACAGCCGTCGAAGCGACCCGTCGCGGTCGCAAGTGGAGTTCGCCCCTCCTGTTATTTTTACTCATAGGTTTCGAGTTCCACTTACTTCACCCACACCGGGATCCGGTTTCATGACGCAGATTCCGTTTCCGGTTTTCTTTTTTTTTCCCCCGGTCATTTTCGGCCAGAATAGGGAAAAAGACGTTTTTTCACACGGTATAAAAAACGAACCGAGAGCTCCACTTCTATTTTCTTTAGTCTGGGTGACGGACAGTCATCGTCGTCGTGTATCACATCGTACTTTAGGCCGATCGGCAATCTGCGAAAACGTCACATCCGGTATGACGTATTTGACTGTTTGACTCTGTTTGGGGGGGGGGGGGGCGAGCGAGTCAGCGAGGTGATCAAGGTGTCTATTTGCTGCTCTCTGCTAGCAGATTTGTCGTATGTGTTTAAAACCGCAGTCAGACAATTTATTTGAATGAAAAATTACAAAATAAAAAAATAAAAAAACACGCAAATCGCTGGCACAGGGGTGAGTACATTATGAATAAACTCTGGCAGTCAATTAAAGTGCTCATAATGGCTTAGTGCCATAGTTGCTTCTTTGGGGCTTGTTTTCCAAGATGTGGTTGCTTATTTCTCTCACAAAATCTGGCAACACTGGTGGTGTGGAGAAGTTCAACATCGTCTCTCGTCTAAAAAAAAATCACACCCAGTGTGAAGTGAGCGGTGTCATCACAGTGATGGAAGCTCACTTTAAAAAAAAGATGATTTTTTTGAAGTGCGTGGTACTATTTATAGGTTATTAATTTCATCATGCGTCTCGCTAGCCAATCAAAGCAAAGGGTCTGAATAGAGTCAGCCAATCACGGTACGGCAAAAAGGGTGTGAATAGAGTCGGCCAATCACAGTACAGGGAAGGACGGAAAGGGTGTGAATAGAGTCGGCCAATCACAGTACAGGGAAGGACGAATTCCCAACCCCACTTATAGGAGCGGCTACACGGCTCAAAAACAGATGTCGGCGTCACATCGCCTTGACAGATAATTTGTACATCTGCTCTGTCTGGAAGCGGGGATCAGCTGAACGTAATGCTCTCATCATGTGTGATTAGACTAAAGAAGTTTACAGCTAACCCCACCACCAAATAATAGATTATAAACATGGAAAGGATATTATATAAGCCTTTTCTACTGAACATTGCTCACCTTTACCGAGGTAAAACGATGACGTTGAAATCCAGGGCATACAAGTGGAACGCTGCTATCCCATTATGGAACAGAGCTTATTGATTACTTATTGATTAAATTAGTTAATTCTGGATTAATATATCACTGTCCTACGTCGGCATGCGGAATGGATCTCCTGGACACAGCTTTCATCCACTAGTTTCCTCATGGTAAGACTTATTAGGCTATTGTGTGAGTGTGGCGTTCATGTGATCAATTTACAGTAGCCTACAGTATTATAAATTAATACCGCGCGGACACTGGAGGTGCGTCTGAGCCTCCGCAGTGACATTAAGGCATGATAAGTCTATTTTCATTATTACGTGACACTTTGGCTGAGACGGCCCGCTTGCCCGAATCTGGCAAACAGTGACCAGTGATGAGCGGCCCGACCCGTAACCCGCGGGTCAACCCGCTGTGCGGGTGGTCGAGTCAGGATTTCAGAGGCAATTATGCGGGCTGCGGGTGAGCGGGTCAGCCGCTCTCACACGCAAAAAAATAAAAATAATCACATGCTCTTGTTTTGTCTTTATTCCTAATAAGAATAAGAATAATAACAATAAAACAGTTTGAATACACTTGATGTATACTTGAAGATTATTTTCTAACCTTCATGATTTTACAGAATTATGGACCCGCGGGCGGGTTGAGCCATAGATTTATATATAGATTCGCGGGGCAGGTTGAGGCGGGTTGGGTTCCGGGGCGGGGCGGGGCGGGGCGGGTCATGAAAAAACCTGACCCGCACATCACTACTGGGGACCTAATAATTCAGCTCTAAATGCAACTGATAACCTAGGGAAGAAGGAAAAAAAGCGGTGGAATCTGCATCATGTCTATATTATGCATCGGCTACAAGCAATACATCGTTTGACATATTTTCTTCTTTTTTATATATATATGTGTTGACAAATGTTGGGCACATAGATATTTTATTTGAGGTTTGGCACTGTTGTAACTGATTTTGTATGAAGAATACAGCATTCTAATGACATACGCACAGTTTTGATCCCTAGTAAGACAGCCTCGGAGCTGACTTGAGAACGGCTTAGTGCAGTGGTTTTCAACCAGTGGTCCTTGAGGGAGTACCAAGGGGTCCCCCAGTGAAATTAGTTAACATGGCGTCACAATAATTTTTAACCACTTAGCTTTGGCTATTCAAAAATAGCAGATATACAAGCTCATAGCTATGAGCTTGTAGATCTGCTATTTTTGAAAAACCTTGAAAAAGTGTGCATAATCTTTGAATATTTATATTTTTTTTAAGCAAAAATGTACTGATATCTTTGCTTCTGGCGGTCCCTGGCACAAAACATTTTCAAATGGGGGTCTGTGGCCAAATGTATATCAATTTAGGGGTCCTTGGCATGAAAAAGGTTGAAAACCACTGGCTTAGTAGCCTCGATCTCCAGGCTTTTATTGTTTAGTTTTGCTAAAAAATAAAAGCCTGGAGGAGCACGTCGGTGTACCCGGTATAGGAAGTGTTTCATTTCCCTAACCAACCAGAGTGCAGTGGGCGTCGCTCGTAATGTTGTGTTAACGGGGCGGGGGTTGACGTACAGATCGGTGAACCAATGGGATCAGGCGCAATCTCTCCGCGCCTCTATACACCCGCCCCTCTATACACCCGCCCCTCTATACACAAAAACAGGAGCGCTAATGCAGCCTACTTGCTTAGTGAATCGGGGCCAGTGAATCCACTAACCTCTGTTTCACTGGGATGTCCAGCCACTTTCCCATCACTGTGATCCTCCAGGCCATGGGGGGTGCTAATATGTTCTCCTCCTCCTTCTCCCCCTGTGAACGTCTCCAGGCCAGTCTCTCTGGTCTCCACAGCCCCCCAATGCATCCATGCAGCTCCTTCCATCTTGTCAACCAGCTGAGAATGTTATGTTACGCCCTGAAAAGAGGAGACTTCAATTTGCTTGCTGCCTTTCTCTCTGGCGGCTTCATAGAGAATGTAGCATTTTCACAAATGTACACAGGTAGCCTACGGTTACAATGTTTCCCACCCCCAGGGGGGTCCCCACATGAGTCTGGGGGGTCCCCAGATGATTAGCTTAATGTGCAACATTGTTTTCTCTCACTCAACAGTAAACAAACCAACATAGAGCATAAATGTATACAGGGTATATGCATATTGATTACTTTTGACCATTACTGCTTTACAAGTATAATGAACAAACTATACTATAAAAAAATATATATATATAGGTCCAATATTACCTAAGATTAGAAAGAGGCAAAAAATGTGAAAATAGCCGATCTACAAGCTCACAACGCCTCATGTATTTATCTGTGGAACAGAGTCAAACTGCATGCAATCTGGAAACCCATCGGTAAAAAATGAAAACTTTTGAATTTGCGGAGCTCTGAATCAACTACGTAAACCCTCAACTCTACAAGTGCTTGTTAGGGTGGGGGGTCCCAGTTCAAATATGATTATTTTGGGGGTCCCAGTTCAAATATGATTATTTTGGGGGGTCTCGGCCAGAAAAGGTGGAGAACCTCTGTATTAAAGTATTAATCTTAATGAATAAACATACATTAAAATAATCAAACTAAAATAAATACATTGTTGATAAACAAAGTCATTGGTAAACATTTTGTCATTTCAATATTTATTATTATATATGATTTCAATTTTCAATATTCAAAGTGTCGCGATGCGACGTGTAGTGAGCTTGTAGATCTGCTCATTTAAAATGTGTTGTGAGCTTGTAGTTCTGCTCATTTAAAATGTGTTGTGAGCTTGTAGATCTGCTCATTTAAAATGTGTTGTGAGCTTGTAGATCTGCTCATTTAAAACATGCTGTGATCTTGTAGTCCCTTGTTGTCCCTTCCTCTACACCTTATACACAAATTACTGTTTCAGCCCTTCACCCACCAACACCAAATACTTTAAATACTCTGATGACACTGCCATTCTTGGACTGCTCCATGACAATAACTCCATTACGGACTTCCAGAACACCATCTCTCATTTCACACAGTGGCGTCACGGCCATTCACTGTGCGTACAACGCGACACCCTCACTCTCACAGATCCGTGATTTCATACCCCCCACTTTTTGAAAAAAATAAATAAAATAATAAAATAATAATATATCTATTTTTTGTGATAATAAAATCGGTAAAATCAGGCAAAAATAATAATTAAATAACCTAACCCTAACCCTAAAACCGAAATAAAGCAACCAAAACACCGGGAACATTTTTTTTCCCCCATTTTTGAAAATTCAAAATTTGTTTACATTTGACAGTTACAAATGTTCCCTTGAAAAAAAAATGATATTCAAAGATTTGCACAAATTTTCAAGATTTTTCAAAAATAGCAGATCTACAAGCTCATAGCGCAGCACTCAGTGCTGCGCTATGAGCTTGCAGATCTGCTATTTTTGAATAGCCAAAGTATAAAATAAGGGGTATAGTCCACCGAAAGTCCATCGCTCCCACCTTCGGAGAGCCCGTGACGTCCCTGCATTTCACACAGTGGTGCACTGACAACTAAGTTGAATGTGGACAAGTCATTAACACAACCCAAACTGGACTCAACCCACTCCTCATTCATGGTAAAACAGTAGAACATGTTGACAGTTCCACATATCTTGGACTCACTCTGGACAACAGACTTAGGTTTGATCAACACATTAAATGCCGTGATGGCTGAGTGAGGAAAATATGCCCGAATTTGCATAACTTTCCAGAAGCAACATTGGAACATTGGACAAAGCCAGAGTCAACATTCTTCTTTTATTTTGTTAAGATGTTGGAGTCAAAGGTTTTTAACGAGGGAATATTCAATATCTGGCTCAATTTTGGGGCTCTGGCTCATGGACTAAATGCCTAATTTGCATATTTAAATATACAATTTCATAAAACTTGTAATGCGATAAATCATTGTCTTCATGTAAGTAATCAACTGGTGAAGTTTCATTATGATAATTATTTTTTAAATGTTGTAATTTTTTCATCTGTCATATGGGGAAAATAACAAAATGTGTGATAAATATGAAAAAGCTGCTCCTATGGAAAGGTTATCATATATTCATTTACTTATATTGACCCTATAAACAATTTAATATTGACCCTATAAACTTAATATAGGTATGGTTTTGCCCACTCTTTCGATAATCTTTGCTCAATTTTGGGGCTCTGGCTCATGGACTAATTAAACCAACTGCCCCGTCCATAGGAGGGTTTTCTGTGTACAGTGGGGACCTCATGTTTTTGTCTTTGTGATATGTTGTTATATTTGTTGTTATGTTGTCTTTGTTGTTATGTTGTCTTTGTTGTTATTAACGAACAGACCTTTTTTTTTTTTTTTTTTTTTTTTAATCCCGTCTGTGGCCGATTCTGTTGGGAAGTTCCCAATGGGTGGTAGCGACGGGGCGCATCCGGTGAAAGCCGGTATTACACTCAATGTAGAAATTGGACGTTCGGCCACAGGCGGGATTTAAACACTTCTTTATTGAAACATATGGACTAATACATTACACAAACACTCCGGACACCTAGTTAACATTTGGATCAAGCGGGTAAAAACCTTATATTTAGTATTTGTACATGTTTGGAGAAATAAGGGCTTTACTCGTAGATATAAAAATGTCCAAATCTATAAAATACATCTAGGATAGTCTAGGATCAAAGAGTCTCAACAAGTAGATCACAGATTCTCTGATCCTTCTTTATCTTTCACAGGACTTCTGTTCATTCATTTATTCTCACCACATTGTTTCTGATTTTATATTCATTTAATTTTCTACAACTCATTTATAAATGTAGTGTCTTAATTTCTCAGTTTTACCAATAACCTGAAACTATGTTACAATATATATAATATATATATTATGTCTGTGAGTGTGTGTTGTTTCTCCTGTGTGATAGTGCCCCCTAGTGGACTGCATTCATTACTGCACAGATAATCATCCATACCTCAATGCTTGAGTGAAACACTTCACTGCTTCTGTTCTCTGGACTATCTATCTATCTATCTATCTATCTATCTATCTATCTATCTATCTATCTATCTATCTATCTATCTATCTATCTAATATATATATATATATATATATATATATATATATATATATATATATATATATATATATATATATATATATATATATATATCTTACTACTATATAATTGACAAAAGCTCCGAAAGTTCGTGCGGGATTCGCAAGCACAGGATCACTCCACATGCCTCCAAGACCCGCCACAGACTGTTGATCAGAGCTATGGCTATGTTTTAGGCATCTTACCCCACCTCGATCAGTGATCGGACTCTCGGCTTGATTGATTCTCTGATTTGCCTTTCAGACCCTCAGCCTGATCTGGCAGGTTGCCATAGCAACCAGATACAGGAAGTCTGACCTCTTTATCACATGACCGAGGTTGGACAGGAAGGTTAGGGCCGCAAAGCAAAGCGGGGAGGGAGGAGAGGAGAGGAGAGGAGTGACTAGGCCAGCGATGGTCGCTGACCGTCGCTGGGTTTTGGACTCTGTCTGGACCAACCTCGGATCGGGCATCTAGTATATATAATACAAAAGCTTAAGCTATATTTAATATAGGATTGCACTACAACCTTGGCAAAGGGCAAACGTCAATAAAACATTATATAAAACATTATATAAGACATTATATATACTAGATGTCAGGGCCGCTTCGCGGCCCTGACATCTAGTATATATAATACAAAAGCTTAAGCTATATTTAATATAGGATTGCACTACAACCTTGGCAAAGGGCAAACGTCAATAAAACATTGTCGGGGAAAAAACTAAAACATTTGGGGATGCCTGGTAGGTTCTGAGTTGATGGGATCGGGGTTTGAATTCTCTCTCTCTCTTTCTCTCTCTCTCTCCCCTCTTTCCTTTAATATTGTCACTTGGAGGTCAGATGCATCAGTTGTTGGGCAGGACTGTGGAGTTTACCCTCTTTTGGAGATGTAAAAAACTAGAGAAAGTGCTCCTTGGAGCACAGGTCTCCACCAGGTCAGGTAGGTTATTGTGGCCCCAGCTGGTGGCGCTATAACAGGCCAATGTGAAAAGGGTGCCATTTCTTCCTCAGCCTTTCATGGCAATCGGACACTGCATTCATGATTTGAGGCATTTTGTTCAAAATATGTTTTGCAAAAATCGGTCTGCTGGTGGCACTATAACAGCCCAATGTGAAAAGGGTGGCATTTCTTCCTCGGCCTAGTGGGAACGTGCGTGCAAAATCTTTACAGAAATTGCATGCTGTGTTCATGATTTGAGGCATTTTGATCAAAACGGTAGTAGATAATAATAAGACAATATGTTAGCCAATCAGGAAGGAATAGGAACAATCGGACAGACCCGTTTGTGTGATGTTTGGACAAAATCTGTAATACAAAAAAAATCACACCCTGTGTGAAGTGGGCGGTGTCTTGCTAGCTAATCACAATACTGAATGGAGTCAACCAATCATGTACAAAAGATAAATACATTTATTGAAACACTCTTTATGATGGACAAAACCATAACTTGAAAAAAACAAATTCATTGTTTTTTTCAAGTTATGGTTTCTTATATAGGGCTATGCACATGTGTCATGTGACACTGGCCAATCACAGTCCTGAATAGATTGTGATTGGCCAATCACGGTGCAGGATAATTGTACAAATTTCCAAACCTCACTTATAGGGGCGGTTTCACAGCGCAGGATATTTGTAAATTTTTCCAAATCTCACTTATAGGGGCGGTTTCACCGCCCAAAAATAATGGGCCTCCTGGTGGCGCCATAACAGGCTGATCTGAAAAAATTGGCATCCAGGGAGTGTGCGTGCACAGTTTCGCTGCGATCGGACCAACGCTGCCGGAGATTGGCTGCTCGCAGACAGATGGACGGACGGACGGACACATGGACACACGGACACACAGACGGACAGACAGGGTGCAAAACATAGTCTCGGCCAGGCCAAAGGCCGAGACTATGTTTTGCACCCTGTCCGTCCGTCCGTCCATCGGTGACAATAAATAAACAAATAAAAATAAACGTTGGGCAATTTCATGACATTGTAAGATGGAGGTATCCTTGCTGTGCCAAAGTCATTCTTGCATACTTTAGGTGCTTTGCGATCTTGACACCAGCTTCCACCTTTCCACCGTTTGGCCTTGTGATTGAACTTGATGATCATGTTCAAACTCTTAGCCATGTAGATCGGATATTTTCAGCAAAGATATTTAATGTAGAGCGAAAAAAACAGAAAAGACACCGGTCGATTACAAGAACACTCGCCCCCAAAACCTAATCGTCCCTGGTTCAAATCCAGCGACCACGGACCGGTCGCCACCAGGTATTCCTAACCTTAACCTCAGTAAAACCATGCCTAAACGTAACCTTATTCCTAAATGTAACCTCAGTAAAACTATGTCTAAACCCAACCTTATTCCTAAACGTAACCTCAGTAAAACTATGTCTAAACCTAACCTTATTCTTTTATAAATAAAATGTTCTCAAGCTATTATTGGTCTCAACCTATTTGTGAGTTATCTGACTGAACTGTTGTTACCAGTCCATTGGTGGCGCTGTTGCCCAAGTCCTCAGGGAACATTATGGTGTGCTGAGAAAGGCCTCCATCAATCTGCAGCTGTTCAAACATCTTGTGGAAAAACCAAGCCAACTTTACTTTACTAACTTTCCTATTACGGGCCAGTGGACATGAATGAACATTTCAATCAATACACATTATTTCATGTACATGCAGGATTTATCTAGAAGCTCATTTCCATCCCTAGTCCCACATACACATACTGTGGCAACATGACAAAATAGAGAAAAAAACTACATACAACTGCCTACAAATAAAAACTAATTTAAGCCTAACTAACAACCTAAATACCTACTGAATAGCCTAATACCTAGTCAATAGAAAATCTATACTTATTGTGAGACATCTAAGATTAAAAATGTATCAATGGTCATTTCTAACCATTGTTTCAGTTGTGTTTTAAAACTACGCAAGGTGGTCCTTTCCCTTAGAGTGGCCGGGAGGCTATTCCTTCCATCGTAGGCTTCCCTGGATCCCCTTGACTATCCTATGGCACCAGTTGGCCCCTACCCGCCCGTCCAAAACTTCACGCAGGGGAGAGGGGAGGGAGCCAGGGCCTCCAAACATAGTGAGATTTTCCTGCATTCTGGTCAGTCACCAAGAGTGTTGCTGTCCTCTAACAACTGACAACTCTGTTCCTCATGCGCTCTTCCTCTCTCTCTCTCTCTCTCTCTCTCTCTCTCTCTCTCTCTCCCCCCCCCCCCCCTCTCTGAGAATTCCCTCAACAATTACCGTTCAAAAACTGCAACACATCGTGAACGGGGGCACAACTATGAACTATGGCTCAATGGAGCCATCGTCGAAGTTCTGCTCTAGAAGGAAGTTGGCGGCCATGTTCTCGTTCTTTTCGCAAGCGTAGTAGGCTTGTATGACCATTCCTTCGGGAAACCCCAGGGCCTTTAGCTTCTCAATGGCCTCTTTCTCCTTGGGCGTCAGCTGGCTGGGCAGCTCAGGGGGGTTGTTGCAGCCGCCACCACCGTAACCTTGTTGTGAGGAGCCGCCGGCGATCATGCTGGAAAGGCTCACGGCCGGAGTTCCTCCTCTGACTTGAGAGGAGGCCACCAGGTCGGCCCCTCCTCCTCCTGTGTCGTCCGGGAAGCCCGTGAGCAGATACTCCACGGCTCTGTCCGGGTTGTTGTAGCTGGCCCTCAAGGCCGCCACCACCCGCTCCCTCTCGTACCCCATCGACATCAGCTCCACCACGATGGCTTCGTGAGACTGGCCGATCACCATGGCCGAAATTGCCTCGTCTAACAACGTGCCGTTTGCTCCGGTTTCAGAGGTACTTGAGATGACGGTAAACCTTGGGGCGGCGGTCGTGGCCGTTACCTCGTCCTTCTTGTCCTCTGTAGGCGACATAGCACCTCCTGGTGGGGAGTCGGGGCGGCCCGGCGCCGAGGAGGCAGCAGAAGAATCCTGCTTGGGCTTCGCCACCATGACTATAACCACGTTCTTCTCGTGTATCTTGTACTCTTTGAGTGCCGTGTCATCGCTCAGTATCTTGTCGGCGTACATCAGCTTCTGCCCGTCGACCGGGAAGATGTCCTTCCCCTTGGCGTGTTCGATCCTCTCCTTCAGCGTCTTCACCGTCTCCTCTAAATCGATGTCTATTTGAAACGTCTGCTCTTGAAGCGTCTTCAAGGTAATCTGCATCTTTGGTCCGTTATCTATCCACCCTTGGAGTCCCAGAAACACTCTCTGGGTGTAACTGTCAACTACTGTGTGTGAGCTACTGTAACTATGCAACCTTGTGCTTGTTTTGGAGTTATATATATATTTGCTACAGATCTCATTCATCATGACTTGTTGGTGATGTATGGCCTTCCATATATGGTGTATTCAGACCCGGAATCGGTGTTGCCAGATAATACGATACAACAATGATAAATAAATAAAAATGGTAAATGGTACATTTATATAGCACTTTTATCCAAGGCGCTTTACATCGATTGTGTATCACATTCACACACACATTCACACAACCATACAAGGCACCAACCTGCTCATCGGGAGCAATTAGGGCTTCAGTGTCTTGATCAAGGACACTTCAAAACTAACTCTGGGGGAGTCTCTCACTCTACCCCTGAGCCACTGCCGCCCCATGATCATATTTACTATAATTTTACCGTCCGTACTATGTATGGTCATTCAATCAAGGGCGCCGATATTTGTCAGCTCTATTGGGTGCGCTACCTGGCACTCACGCACACGCGCGTGCGTGAAAATCTTCGTTTTTTGGGCGGATATTTTACTTTTTTGGTTTTTTTCTTAATCCTGCTTAATTACCTGCTAGGTGAAGACAAAGCCTGGAGCCGGCAAAACATAAACAAATGGGAGCGCACTGCGAGTACGAGCGTGCGGCTGCGCGCTGCGAGTATGAGCGCGCGGCTGCGCACCCCCCTTGCCCCCTGGGTGCTCGTCATTTCGCCTGGGTGCTTTAGCCCTGATGCACCCGCAGTATCGGCGCCCTTGCATTCAATAATGCCCTAGATCTGTACTTGGGAGGCATTAAAAACACTGGTCATGTCTTTCCAGTCCAGTTCCAGGCTTGTATTATGATCCTGATAACGTATCTAGCATCAACACTGCCCACACAATCTACATCAGTCAGTCCCGGGAGAGTGACGGATGTCGGGTTGAAGTGGTTAATGTATGTTTTGTAATAATAATCAAAATCTACAAAATAACCAGTAACTAAAGTTTTCAAATAATTATAGTGGAGTAAGAGTACAATATTTGCCTCTGAGATGTAGTGGAGGAGAAGTAAAAGTACTGTCAATTGAAAATACTCCAGTAAAGTAAAAAATACCTCAAAATTAAATGTACTTAGTTACTTTACACCACTGGTAATGAAACGACTTGACTCTGTCAGGAGTTATTATCATTACATGAGACTTTAGAACAAAGGAAATGCATTGTTTAAACTAAGGCATTCATGTTTTGTAGATGGGCTTATTTTTAATAGGTAAAGAAAATAAAAGAAAACAGTAGGTGGCACTGTTGTATTTGCCGTGTGCGTGTGTACAGTGGTGTAAAGTAAAAGTATCAATACTGCATTGTAGAAATACTCTGTTACAAGTAAAAGTTCAAAATTCAAACTTTACTTGAGTAAAAGTACAAAAGTATTGGCATCAAAATGTACTTAAAGTACCAAATGTAAAAGTACTCATTATGCAGAAATCCTCCATTTCATGTTTTCAAAATGAATAAAATAATTTGCAAATAGCAGATCTACAAGTGTACAAATGGAACCAAATGGACCCTTATTTGTACACTCTCAGAGTTACAGACCCATAAGGGTCCATTTGGTTCCTAATTATCCATCATTTAGCTGGGGACCCCCTGGAACTCCCTCAAGGACCCCTGGGGGTCCCTGGACCCCACTTTGAGAACCAATGCTCTATGCCTCTGTACTAATTCCAACCGCTAAGCCGGCCATACAGGACTTGCACATGTAACAGAGTAGGCCTATTTCTACATTGCAGTATTGCTACTTTTACTTGAGTAAAACATTTGAGTACTTTCCCACCACTGGTGTCATGAGATAAAGGACACTCCACTCATATGACACACAGCAGAAAATACATAATGAATTTTTAAGATTAAAAAAAAAAGACAGTGAAAGAGTGTTTGGTATAATATCTTTATTTCCATGAAGTACAGTCCTTTTTGAGGTAGACTATAACAAGTTCAAGAATTCTCAACATCGCTCCTTATGACTGACGTGAAATGAACATGAAATACATACTTTCCATGTACAAATGTCTTCAAAAATGAGGTAGAAATGGTTACAGAGAAAGTACAAGATAACAATAACGACAGTAAAAACTACTGAAATTACAAAGATAAACATTGAAATCCCACATTTTGTTGGACAAACTCAACTCCGGTTGGGTCTGTGATTTCTTTTTCTTTTTTTTTGTTTTACTGCAGTGAATCTTATTAATAATATCACATAATGTGAAGGAACTGTGACATTGAAATAAGCCGGGTAGATAATACTGCATATTGTTATTCACATTTTAAAAGCAACGTGTAGCGAGTGAAGTGGTTCTCACAGCGTTTCAATGTCAAGGGACCCCACTTAGGTACGCATTAGACCATTGGTTCTCAAAGTGGTGTCCGAGGACCCTCAGGGGTCCTTGGGGGGGGGGGGGGGAGGCGGGTCCAGGGATCCCCAACAAAATGTGTTAATATAGCATCACAATAATTTTAACCACTTTAACCTTTTATACCTTGGGCTATTCAAAAATAGCAGATCTACAAGCTCTCTATGAGCTTGTACATCTGCTATGTTTTTTGAAAAATCGTGAGAATTTGTGCAAAACTTTGAATATATATATATATATTTAAGCGAACATTTGTAACTCAAATCTTTGCTTCTGGGGCGGTCCCTGCATGGAGCAAAATATTTGAGATGGGGGTCCACGGCCAAATACATATCATTGTGGGGGGTCCTTGACATGAAAAGGTTTGAGAACCACTGCATTAGACCACATGGGCCCCAATGACTCGATTTGTTACAGAGTTACAGACCTGTTAAGCGTCCATTTTTGTTCCTGTATCATTTAACAGAGGACCCCCTGGAACGGCCTCAAGGAACCCCTCGAGAACCACTGTTTTATTGAACACATTCTTTGCGGTAGAATTGAAGAGCATTCAAACGTAGCTATAATATAAGCGCTTGTTCCTAGAATGCCAAGATCTGGAGAAAAAAACTATTACTATTTGTGAACCTCCTTGTCATCAATTGTCATTCTTTTTTTAAAGTCAAATTTGAGGCAGTAGACCATGTGAGACATGACTTTTTGCACCTGGATACATTTGATTTGGTACTCGGCCTATTCCTGACTTTATGTAAAACATTTTGTCAAAAGAAATATTTTATATTCTTCACCAATTAAAGCAATTAAGTTTGATTTTGACATTTCATAAAAGGTATAAGATCTGACAGACATAACAGTATGGCTTCACTTCTTCTACAGTATTATACCTGATGTACAGTATTATATTATATCGTCTCTGTCGGGTTTAAACCTTGTACGCTCAAAACCGTTCAGGAAAATGGAAAATAATTACTTGTTGTTCCAATGAGTCCAATGTACTAATTAATTAATTAATATTAATACTTTTCTACTACATTTTTATAAAAACCCACAGACACCACTGTCAGCTAGAGTCCCTGTTTTGGGCATGTTATTATAAATCATATGATGAACTATACGTACAAAAGTATAATGTATCAAAAGATGAAATATGAAGATGCAAGGATGCTGTCCGACAGAGACAACATGCATATTATTATGACGAGTCTTTAAGCCTAATTTGTGCTTTTTTTCTTTCTTATTTCTTCAAAGCATAAATCAGGCTTTACTTTTCCTACATTATGTGTATAATACTGACAGGGTATTGGAACACAACACTATAATGCCTGGCTAAAGAGCGCTAAGGACTATTAAGGATGCAGTTCAACACAGTTTAAGACATTTAATAATAAATCTAATCTATGATAATCTGTCTGTATGTGTACGTCGTCTTGATATGTCGTTTCTCTATGTCTGTCCATCACGAGTGCTTTAATTTCCGTTGTCGTCGGTTTGTCCATCAAAAAAAAACTTTTTTTTCTTCCCCTCCGCTAGCTATGATAACACTTAGTGAGAAATACATCTATACATGAAGAAAATATGTTTAATATATCTAAAAACATCATCGATGTACAATAATGGCATGTATTGTCCTTTAAAAAAATATCAGAATTACATTCAACATTTCAGGCCGTGGTAAAAAAAACTACCTCAAGTTTCTTTTCCCCAGAGCCATCAGGCAGTGTGTGTGTGTGTGTGTGTGTGTGTGTGTGTGTGTGTGTGTGTGTGTGTGTGTGTGTGTGTGTGTGTGTGTGTGTGTGTGTGTGTGTGTGTGTGTGTGTGTGTGTGTGTGTGTGTGAGAGAGAGATAGACAGTGGTATGTGTAAAGTTTCAATACATGCATGTTTTTGTGTGAATGTGCGAGTTTGTTTGTTGAATATTAAAGGCCCTATAATATAAGTTTGTTGTTTCCCTGAAGTGTATCGTTGCTGTTGGGCAGGAGAACCTTGTACGTCCAGAAAACATTAAACAGTGGTGGGGAAAGTAATTAAATGTTTTACTTAAGTAAAAGTATCAATACTGCAATGTAGAAGTACTCTGTTACACGTAAAAGTCCAGAATTAAAAAAAACGTATTGGTTTCAAAATGTACTTAAAAGTACTAAATTTTTTGAAAATAGCAGATCTAAAAGCTCACAACGCGTCGCGATGCGACACGTTGTGAGCTTGTAGATCGGCTATTTTCAAATAGCCTAGGCCCTAGGTATAAAACAGGGCTAAAGTGGTTAATGGATGTTTTATAATGTAATAATTTATATCTGCAAAGTAACTAGTAACTAAAGCTTTAAAATAATTGTAGTGGAGTAAAAGTACAATATTTGCGATAAGTACAGTACTTGAATAAATGTACTTAGTTACTTTACACCACTGGCATTAAGCAATAGTGAGAATAGCCGATCTATAAGCAAGTTTCACTACTTATGTGCGACACTCTTGATGAAGTAGAGCGTTAATTTACAAAACAAACAAACAAAAAAGTTGAAATATGGACGTACTTGGTTATTCTACCCGACAACAGCGGTATGCTAATCTTCAACGACGCCATAAAAGACTCCGTTTTACAATCCTCCTCCTTAAAGCTCCCTACAAAAACACCCTAAGGTAATACACACATACATTCTTATTTATCTTCTTTTTTTTTTTTTCAATTTGAGGTAACAATATTCTTCCTGAGTATTCAATAACAAGACTATAAATCACTCTTTTGAGAGGCAAAAAATAAAAAGAATGCATATTTAAAAAGAAAAGAAATACTGACAAGCAAAAAGGTAGATTTTTCCATATGAATGTAATGTCCGACATAATATTGAGTGTGATGCCCAGTAGGGCTCGGTGCGGGAAAAAAAAATCAAATATCATAATATTTTCTGACCAAATACCTCGATATTGTGACGATTAAAGAAAAAAAGTCCTTTCAAAAATGTTTCGAAAATTGTCGATCCACAGCTTGTGGACCGGACATTTTGGAAAGTATAAGATAAGGCTGAAGTGATTTCAAACCAGAAGGAGAAAACACTTATGCCAAATCACAATATTCCACTATCCTAAATCCCAGATATCTAGTCTGATATCACGATATTGATAAGCCCTATAATACCCAGTTCCAAACATTTATCTTCTCCTCCAGTATCCACACCTATCCACACCTATCCACACCTATCCACACATCCCAACACGGGTAGGCAACGGATTCTCTTTCGTTAACGCCTTGTTTTAAGGCGTGGCCATTGGGCCATCTAGAAGAGGGTCTGTGTGTGGGTGTGTGTCCGCGGCTAATCTCGCAAATCACTGGAGCGATCAGGACCAAACGTCTGGTGCACGCTGACAAAAGGCCAAGGACGTATAAATAAATCCCTGAATAGTTTTTCTGAAACATTCTTTTTTCTGAAACAACTTTTGAAATCCGTACATTTTATACTGGAAGTGAACGGAGGTCGGATTGGGCTGAAACTTTTGCCCAAATATGGAGATGGCTGATAGATAACTGACATCATAGTACTGATGTCACAGATAACTGATGATGTCACGGAGGACTGATGTCATAGCCGGCGTCACTGACTGGCCACACGAAGTCCAAGAAACATGGAAGCACCGTCTTGGTTACGTTTTTACTTTTGCTCAAAGTTACTGACTGGTTTATTTCTGGTGTTTTGTGGGATTGTGAAGATTGCATTTACGTCTGGCCACGATTTATTGAAGATGAGCGCAGATTATAGGTTGCAGCTGGTATTACGATAACAAAGTGCATCCTTTTGAAAATGTACCTGTTATTTTGCAGGATTAGCGGCTGAACAATCTGCACGTGAATAGCATGCTCTGGAGATGATCCTGTCACAAGGTGTTAGAATGAAGTTCAAATCCTTTCCTTACAACCAAGGCCCCGCCCCGTTAAGACGACAACGCTCTCTGGAGAAAACGGCAAAATAAAAGATCAGATTATTCCGTTTAGACAGCAACGGCGTTATCAGGGGTTGAAAGCGCGATAAAGTGAAACCCCCCTACCAGAGTGGAAATCTTTTAAACCGCTCCGCGTCGCGTCTCTGTGTAAACACGCAAAACGGTGTGTTGACCAGTGTTGCCAGATTCTGCGAGAGAAATAAGCAACCAGGTCTATGAAAACAAGCCCAAAAGAAGCGACTAGGCTACGGCTATTTGAAAATATCCGATCTACAAGCTCACAACGCGTCGCGATGCAACGCGTTGTGAGCTTGTAGATCTGCTATTTAAAAAATACATATAATAATAATCTTGAGAAAATAAAAAGAGGTAATTTTGAAACAAATGGGGGGGGGGGGTGTGGACAAATACATAATTTGCCATGTAGATGTTTACGAACCACTGGTTTAAACAACATTAGGAAAAAAGCCCTAAAGTCACTTATAATACGCGGCCATGGCAACCAAACGGAAGTTGTTCTACGTGCCTGCGTGACTGGTCTATCTGGCAGCGCGTCACACTAGCGCCACCTAGCCACCTGGCATGCACACTGCAGCGTTTTCAATCACTGCTGCCCCTCCGTCTAAACCCAGAATAAAAAGTGAGAACGCAACACTTTACCGTTTTCTCCAGGGACCGTCGTCGTCAAAACGTGGCCTAAAACGAGTCAAAAGTTCAGCTTCACGTATTGTCACAACGATTTGATGAGTGGCTCAGAATGACGAGACTGAAAGTAGTGAAGATTAAAAAAACAACAACAAAATAAAAGACAAGAAACAGCGATGATATAAAGAGAAAGGAAATGAAATAAAGATAATAAGATCGAGCAAAAGAAAAGGGGGGGAGGGCAGGTCTGTGTGGGGGTTAACATTCATTTCTCAAAGTCAGGTGAGGTACTGGAATCAGCTCATAAAGTAGCAGTGATTGTGCTGGAGTAAATATGGCCATCACAACATTTCAGTTTATTGCTCTCCTCATTTTTGGTCTGAAATGTTTGTTTTTTTCTTCTTTTTTTGTGTTCTGGTCGGAGGTATTGCAGTCAAAGGCCCTTTTATAACATTATAACCCATAACCTTTTACATTATGCCATCAAGACGCCAAATGCTAACGCAGCATCGCCGCAGCATCGGCGCCACAGTGTGGCTAGGCAAGGAAATAAATAGCATCCTGAGAGAGACAATCGTGCCTAATTTATGCTAATGTCGCGCAACGGCCTCGCACGCAGAAAACAGCCGAGCTCACGACGCGTTGCATCCGCCGCACGGTTGTTGTGAGCTCGTAGTTCGGCGATGTTCAGCGCACAACACCGTCATGCGATGAAGTATGAACCGGCCTTCATACTTTTTTCAACCCGATCTCACACAACTTTGTATACATTGCACCGATGTCATTCTGTACAGAGACACCTGGAAAACCCGATTGCACGGAATGACATCCATGCAATGTTTACTAAATTGCGTGAGATCAGGCTGACTTTTTTAGACCATCTTAGCGCTGTCTATCTGACTGGGATTTGCCTAAAAAAAACGCAACCCTTACTGCAGCCTCGCGGGGCAAAGTGCCCCGGTGACTTCTTTGGGAGAAACGTGCGTAATGAAAACGTGTAAAAAAAAAAAGAAAGCAGGAGTCGCCAGTCTTTGTGCCCTCCTCCGTTCCTCTGGTTAAATCAACGAGGCCTCCTGTTTATAAACCAAACCCCCGCCCCCCCAGTGTTTGTCTGTCTGGGTGGGTGGGTCGCTGTAAGAAAAAGACTCAGGGCGCTCCGGTCTCTTTTTTTAACGCCACGGCTGACGTCAGCGCCCCCCTGTGGGGTCCTCGGACCGTGCGTGCGACGTGGGCATCTTCACAGTCATCCTCTGCTGAGGTGGGAAGCCGCCGTGCTGCTGCTCCCCCGACCCGCCACCGCTCTCCCCGGACAGGCCCACCCCCGCCCCCCCCGCGGGCGGGCTGTAATCCCCGGCCCCGCCATACGGGGGCGACATCAGGGGCTTTGCGCCGGACTTGTAGGCCTCATGGGGGTCCCCCGGTGCGGAGGCGGGGCTGCCCATGTCGTAGTGCCCGTTGCCCGCGTGGTGCCCGTTGCCCTTGTTGTGGCCGTTGCCGTACTTCCTGTACCGCGAGACTTCCTCGTCCCCGCCGCCGTCGTCCTCGCCGTCCTCAGACATCTCGAAGGCCTTGCGCTTCAGTGGCGCAACGCCCCCTTCCGGGCTCCCCCCCCCCGCCGAGGCTGTAGGAACAGGGTTTTAAAAATAATGGTTATTAGAGCTCATTAAAACTAACAAAGTAACGGAAACTAG
This sequence comes from Gymnoscopelus braueri, assembly GCF_963280865.1. Lineage (NCBI taxonomy): Eukaryota > Metazoa > Chordata > Actinopteri > Myctophiformes > Myctophidae > Gymnoscopelus > Gymnoscopelus braueri. The sequence continues at coordinate 12,347,411 of NC_137612.1, read as the reverse complement.
AATTGGAAAAACATTTTATTAAACTGAAATAAAAATAAAAACGAGGCAAAAAAAAACAAACAAAAACAACAATACCTAACTTGAACTGTAATTGTTTACAAAACTGACTATAACTGAATAGAATCATGGAGAAAATGTCCCTAGTTTCAGTTCTTAGGTCTTTTTCTATAATACATGAGCCTAATATTTTGGGTCGATCTTATCTTCCAATATTTTTTTGCTTTGCCACATAATTTATTTCCTTCAAAAATAGTTAATATAGCACATTTCTACAAGTTGAAAACCAAAAGTCAAAAGGAAAATAAAAAAAACAAAAACTATAATGAAAGATGCGAAAACTCTTAAAGGGATAGTTTTCTTTAGCTTTTGTCACATTCCTAAGCCAATAATTTGATGACCGGCAGCGGTTCCGGTAGGAGACATTAGCATCTTTCCGCCGGTCATCAAATTATTGCCTTAGGAATGCGACAAAAAAAAAAAAAATCGCCATGAATTCAAGGCTTCATAATGGATAATGGATGGAAAATAAGTCATTTTTTGGGTGAACTATCCCTTTAACATACCTTGTGTGGGAGGTGGAGGAGTACCCGTAGCCACTCCCCCCCACCACGGTGGGCCTGGGGCCCAGGGGAGGGGCGGCGCTCAGGTAGGAGGCACTGGGGTGGCTGTAGGTCTGGGGGTGTGGGGGGTAACACCCCGGAGGGTAGTTATAGACGGGTGTGCTGGGGCCATAGCTGGACTGCAGCGCATGCAGCGGGCCGGGGGGGAGTACTGCGCTGGGCTGGGGGCAGTACCCTGCAGACAACCAATCACATGTTAGTATTACTGGGCTGGGGGGGCAGTACCCTGCAGACAACCAATCACATGTTAGTATTACTGGGCTGGGGGCAGTACCCTGCAGACAACCAATCACATGTTAGTATTACATTCATACTAGGGATGAACGATTTTGCGAAAATATGTAATTACGATTTTTCTGACTAATCGCGTGGTTTGGGTTTGAAAAAGTCTAATCGTTCAGTTCAGCCCTAATTCATACTTTGTTGCACATCGAAAATAGCAGACCTACAAGCTCACAATGTGTCGCTGACCTGTCTGTAGGTGTGTATATTATGAACGTTGTGAGCTTGTATATTATGAACGTTGTGAGCTTGTATATGATGAACGTTGTGAGCTTGTATATTATGAACGTTGTGAGCTTGTATATTATGAACGTTGTGAGCTTGTATATGATGAACGTTGTGGGCTTGTATATGATGAACATTGTGAGCTTGTATATTATGAACGTTGTGAGCTTATATATGATGAACGTTGTGAGCTTGTAGGTGTGTATATTATGAACGTGCTGCCATGGAGGCGGAGCTTACCCGCGGGCAGGTACGAGGTTCCGTTGTACACGGACGGGTAGTCCTGAGGCGAGACAGAGCTGCAAGACCCGCCGCTGTAGCCCGTATCCGACGCCACGACCGCCACGCCGCCCGTCTTGGCGCCCGCCAAGGCCTCCAGTCCGGGGTAGCACTCCACGCCCCCCCAGGGCTCCGGTTCGGTCTTCAGGTAAGGCCCCGGCTCGGCGTAGCCGCCGGCCCCCCCCACCGAGGCGGCTCCGGGGGGGGGCCCCCGGGAGTCGTAGGGAAGCTCCACCAGTCCCGAGTACTTCTCGGCGTAGCGCTTGAGCAGGGAGGAGGCGGTGAGCGCCGAGATGTCGTCGCTGGCCCACGGGTAGCCGGCCCCGGCCCCGGCCCCGGGGGCGGAGGCGTAGCCGGCGGCGGGGCGGCGGGCGGCGGCGTAGGGGTCGTGGTGGTGCTTGTGGTGGCCTGTAGGGGGCGACGTGGTAGAGGACACGTCCAGGTGCTGCTCGGCCCACGGGGACAGCGGAGCGCCGTGCTCCGGAGACCAGTGCATCTTCAACAGACCTGAGAGGACGAGAGGAACAGGAACACAGGGAATTAAAAACCACTTGAACCGATGGGTGAGTCAACATATGAAAAAAAATCACTTATTTGTAACTACAAACTTGTAGTATATTCTTAAGCATGTCCACAGGTACCAGAATCAGTTGAAAAATCCTTTGTAACATTTTTTCCATTTGAGATATAGCCATTTTAAGCCCCCCGCAGCCATCTGGGACGCCATCTTGAAAATGGCTTTCTGGGGAGTAGATTTTGGTAAACTTTTAGTATGTTATTTAGCATGCCCAATACTACCAGAATCCATTGAAAAACCTTCTGTATCAATTTGTTGTGGGTTAAACCATATATTGACTCACCTAGGACTGTCACGATTACAGTTAACGATTAATTGTCGATCAAATAATTGTGATTAACGATTTAATTGTGTGTTTGACCATTGAACATTGGAACATTATGAATACAATTTTTATTTCTGTTTGCCTTTAGGCTTCCTAATAAAATATTGCACAGGGCGGATATGACAAATAACTTAAATATACAAAGAAATTATTGACATATTTAATTATTTCATGTAAAAAAAGCATAACTAGCAGATCTACAAGCTTACAACGCGTCACTTTGTGATGCGTTATAAGCTTGAAGATCTGCCATTTCTGCTTTCTTTAATATTTGAAAATGTGTGAAAATTTTCCAACATGGAAACGATTATGCAAAAATATTTATCTCGAATAATTGCGATTAGACGATGATGTAATAATTGTGACGGGCCTGCTTCAACCTCATATACGTTGTTGAGTAGTGGAGTCCCTCAGGGCTCTATGCTAAGTGACCTTTCGGTTTTCTCTCTACATTAACCCATTAAGACCTGAGGACAATTCTACAAATGTCTTCTAAATCCAGTTTTCTAAAAACAGTTCTCTGAAAAACGTAGGTTAGCTATATCAGTGGTTCTCTAACTTTTTCATGTCAAGGAAGGACGGACCCCCAAAATGATATGTATTTGGCCGCGGACCCCCGTCTCAAAATATTTAGCTCCAGGGACCACCCCAGAAGCAAAGATTTGAGTTAAAAATGTTCGCTTAAAAAAAAAGTATATAGTCAAAGATTTGCACATTATTTTCACGATCAGATCTACAAGCTCATAGCGCGGCAATAAATGACGCTCTATGAGCTCGTAGATCTGCTATTTTTGAATAGCCAAATCAAATGTCAACTAAAATGACACAGATGTTTAATGGGTTAAATATCTTAGCTGAAAAATGCTGATCTAGAAGCTTGTAGATCTGCTATTTTCACTGTACCACTGGCCTACTCCACACTACAGCCCCCCCCCCCCCCCCCCCCCCCCAGCCCCAGGCCGGTCTCCAGGGCAATAAGCCCCCCCCCTCCCTTCTCTCTGCTCACTGGGGCTCATTGTTGTTGGCTCCACAGAAACCCCTCCCCCACAGCAGCACATGTGTGACCCCCCCACCCCCCTCTCAGGGGTCTACTGGGACAGGGGGGCTCGGTCGCTGGGCGGATTTCACACCAGAAAGACTCGACCAATCGGGTAGCTGAACACCGCACTGCAGTGATTCTCAAAGCTTTTATTTTTATTTGAAGGACCCCTAGTGTGATTTGATGTGCATTATTAGGGCCCCAGCTTGACCCGTTTTTTTTCTCTTTTTGTTCTGGGACCCCCAATCTACACTGTAAAATCCACCGTGTAAATGTAACTCTGACAGTGTACACATTAGGCCCGTAACGATACAGTAACTGCATCGATGCATCGTTTTGAATTTTCAACGATCTACTATATCGATATGCAAACAGCTAAATATCGTATCGTTTGACTTTGAATCGTATCGAATCGTTTTGCAATGCAAATAATCGTATCGAATCGTTCTGCAATGCAAATAATCAATTATATCAATACTAAGTACTTTTAAGAAGAAGAAAAGAGAAAGAGGGGTTTATATCCAGTATCCAGGTATTTATTTTTCACACAGAATTCTTGGGTAAATAAATAGTTACTATATCGATTTTAAATCATTGAATCGAATCGTATCGTTCTAAATTAACCTGTCCTGTATCGTTCATGTATCGTATCGACTAAATCGCTGAATCGAAACGTATCGTATCGTTCTAAATTAACCTGTATCGTTCATGTATCGTATCGACAACCAAGTATCGTGATACGTATCGAATCGTTGTTAAAACGTATCGTTACACCCCTAGTACACATGGAACCAAACGGACCCGGTTCCATGTGTACGCTCTCAGAGTTACAGATCCGTAAGGGTCCATTTGGTTCCATGTGTACGCTCTCAGAGTTACAGACCCGTAAGGGTCCATTTGGTTCCATGTGTACGCTCTCAGAGTTACAGATCCGTAAGGGTCCATTTGGTTCCATGTGTACGCTCTCAGAGTTACAGATCCGTAAGGGTCCATTTGGTTCCATGTGTACGCTCTCAGAGTTACAGACCCGTAAGGGTCCGTTTGGTTCCATTTGTACACTCTCAGAGTTACAGACCCGTAAGGGTCCATTTGGTTCCATGTGTACACTCTCAGAGTTACAGATCTGTAAGGGTCCATTTGGTTCCATGTGTACACTCTCACAGTTACAGACCTGTAAGGGTTCATTTGGTTCCATGTGTACACTCTCAGAGTTACAGACCCGTAAGAGTCCATTTGGTTCCATGTGTACACTCTCAGAGTTACAGACCTGTAAGGGTCCATTTGGTTCCATCTGTACACTCTCAGAGTTACAGACAAGGCAGGTAAACTAAACAGCATTGATAACTATAGACCTATCGCTCTGGCGAGCATCCTCTCCAAAGTATTGGAAAGAATCATGCTTGTGCGTCTTGAATGTTCGTCTTGACTGCAAATAACCAGTTTGGATTTAAAAAGAAACACGGCACAGACTTATGCATTTTTGCACTTAAAGAACTGATTGCCAGCTGCAGTAGCCATAATTCCACTGTCTTCCTATGCTTTATTGATGCATCTAGGGCTTTTGACAGGATTAACCACTACAAACTGTTTCACAAGCTGCTTGATAGAGGTATACCTAAGCACATTGTGCGTATACTGGTGTTTTGGTACAAATATCATAAAATGCAGGTTAAATGGGGTAATGTTAAATCTGCCCATTTTTCTGTTAGCAATGGTGTTCGACAAGGGGGGATTTTGTCTCTCGTTTTATTCAACCTTTATATGAATGATCTATCCATTGAATGAAATACGTGCAATACGGGCTGTCTGATAGGTAACTGCAGTGTTGGAATGCTGAATTGGAAGGTGGTTGCACTCTATTTTAAACGTCGCTTTACACCTACACTACAGGTCACACAATGGGACAATCGATATGCATCTAGACTGATTCCTATGTTAATTCACCTGGTGTGAATCGGGAGCCTTTGTAAACTTTGTTGAGGTGTGAATTTAAAGTCGGTTTTAATCTATGCGTGTGCCTGCGCGTGCTCCTGGTCAAATAGGTTCCTGCACGGCGTGCAAAGGCCGTCCAGTGAGCATTGCACGCCTGGGTAACTCTATCATCAATCACCTTATGTACACTGAAGACCTGGTCGTTACAGTCCTTACAGTGGAGGGTTACAGCAGCTATTGAAAGTTTGCTCAAATTATGGCCATGATCATGACATAATTTAATCTGTGGACTACACCAGGTACAAATGACTTTTTGTTGCACTCCCTCATGGAGCTACCTGCGGATTATACTAGGGTCGGTCCACTCTAGGTGGACACGCACTGACCTTTTGCACCTTAATCCCTTGTATAACGCACTGACTTTTTTTGGTCTTTTTTATTGTGCTCCTTTTCCTCTAAGCACCTTAACGTCCATTGTCTATCATGCACAGTATAAGTATAACATGCACAGTATACAATACATTGCTGCTATGCTCAGGCACCTTAGTTTAGTTTTTTTTTTAGTTTTTATTATCTCAGGTAATTTGTAAATATGTAGATAACTTGTCTGGCCTTCTGTTGCTCTCTTGTTTTGATCTCCTTCCCACTTACCCCCCACCCTCTTCTTCTCCCCCCCCTCTTCTTTCTATGGAAACTAACGTTGCGATGGGAACGATGTACAAAAAAGAATTTCACCCACTGTTTTACCTTGTAAACCTGTGATGTGACAATAAAACTGATTCTGATTCTGATTCTGATTTATAATGCAAAAAAGAGTAGTGTCATGATAGTGAGAAGCCATGGGGACAAGAAATTGTCTTTCCCAGCCTTTCACCTATGGGACAGTCGTCTGTCTGTGTGCCAGGAAATCAAGTACCCTGGCCACATTTTTACTGACAATCTCCATGATAGAGATATCTCTAGGCTTCATGCCCAGGCCAATATGCTGCTTCACAGGTTCAGTATGTGTTCAGATCCTGTCAAGTGTGCACTTTTTTAAGCATTCTGCACTCCCACGTATACAGCCTTCCTGTGGTGCACATACAAGAAGGGTAGTATGGAGAGGCTTAAAGTGGCCTACAATGATGCCCTGAGGATTCCATAAGGTCCCTAGATGGCATAGTGCCAGTCACTTGTTTGTAACATGTGGAATCCACACTTGTCAGGCTCTCTTAAGACACTCCATGTATGGATTCATGTCTCGCCTGGATGAGTCCCGGAACAGTATTATTGAGGATTTAGTCAATCCTATAGGAAGAGCTGTCTCCGGTACTCGTCCAGGCTGCGTAAACACTGGAGAGTCAGCCTCTATGTCTGATTGTATGTTTCTTTGTGTAATGTATTGTTGTTTATTGTGTGATATTTGTATGTACTCTATGGACCCCCTGTGTGTCTGGAATAGAGTTTGAATTGAATTGAATTGAATCTATAAACGCCTTGACAGACAACGTCACACTGATAAGAACCAGTATGCGCGCGCAGGCCGGCACCAAATGAACCCCACCGCTCATAAGATGCAATGTTAAAGTGGTCACAGCCTCACGTGTAAAAATGCATCCCATCAAACTTTCAGATGCTGTTTTTCTCCCAGTGTGGAGGAAGAATGCTTAGGATGTTTACTGTGATCTCTCGCTCTTGAAATATATAATCCTTGGTTTCTGTTGTGTGTAAACAACAATAATAACAATTCAAAGCAGTTGTCCTCAAAACCCCGCCTCCAGTGGCTGTCATCAGACCGGAGGGAGCGCTCTATGATAACGGCACCAGAACCTGCTCTTGCTCACGCAGCTGCAGCCCGTCAAGCCTAATTTATGCTCCGTCCCGCAAAGGTGTCGTGCGCAGAGAACGGCCGAGAATAGCAGACCTCCAAAGTCACAGCGGTCGCATCCACGACGCGGTTGTGAGCTTGTATGTCAGCTGTTCTCCGTGCGCAATACCGTTGCGCGATGAAGTATATATGTCTCGCTAGGGCGCACCTCACTAGCCAACACACAAGAGGATGTTTGAATGATTTTTGGGGATCTGTTGGGAATTCATTACATGAAACAGTCACCTGTGCGTCCAGTTTCAATGTTTGTAAACAAATAATTGGTCTATAAAGCATCGGGTATATTGTGGAATAGTTGTACGAGAGACTAGCTCACTTTATGTATGGTGTTTGTTTTGGCCAATATGCATGGATTTAATGCCAGAAGGCAGCCAGGCTGTGTCACATGTCCCATCATGGCCACCAGGGGGCAGCCAGGCTGTGTCACATGTCCCATCATGGCCACCAGGGGGCAGCCAGGCTGTCCCACATGTCCCATCATGGCCACCAGGGGGCAGCCAGGCTGTGTCCCATGTCCCACCGTGGCCACCAGATGGGTCTCTAAACGGTCCACATGTTGATCCCTAAATGAAATGATCCCTCGGTCCAGTTAATCCTACTCATCCTGTCCCACTGTGTCCCAGGATCCATGCAGCTCCGCCCTGTCCCTCAGAGATCCCTGCATCATGCAGGGAACAGGGAATCCCATCCTGTCACGGGCCAGCGTCCCCACCCCCCCGTCCTCCTGTCACCCCCCTCTACCCAAACCCCCCCTCTCAGTGGTGTAAAGTAACTAAGTACATTTACTTAAGTACTGTACTTAAGTACAATTTTGAGGTATTTGTACTTTACTTGAGTATTTCCAATTTCCAATACTTTTACTTCTACTCCACTACATCTCGGAGGCAAATATTGAACTTTTACTCCACTACAATTATTTGAAAACTTGAGTTACTAGTTACTTTTCAGATATAAATTATGATATTATGAAACACACATTAACTACTTTATCCCTATTTTATATATAGGCTATTTGAAAATAGCAGATCTACAAGTACACTTGTAGATCGGCTATTTTCAAATATTTTTGTACTTTTATTTTTGGTACTTTAAGTACATTTTGATAGCAATACTTTTGTACTTTCACTCAAGTAAATTTTGAATTCCGGACTTTTACTTGTAACAGAGTACTTCTGTATTGCAGTATTGATACTTTTACTTAAGTAAAATAATTGAATACTTTTTCCACCACTGCCCTCTCCCCATCCCTTGCAACTCCAATGACAAACACAACCGTACTGCAGGACCTTTAGTAAAGCCTTGCGTTTCCACCATCAAACACATATTAACCACATGAACCCTAAGCAGCCTCCCTATTCTGGAGCCGAACACACACACCACACACCACACACACACACAAAACTACTTTTTTTTCTATCGATAGTCACCCCATGGAAACTTGAATTCATGGATCATTTTTAGTTTTTGTCTCATTCCTAAGACAATAATTTGAAAAAAAAAAAAAAAAAATGTGTTTATCTTTTTAAGTAGATTTTTAAGTATATTTCCTGTTTGCATACATTATTCATTTTGATTATTAGTCGTACAATGTGTTTTTGTCATATCTGCCCTGTGTCAGCACCTCTGCCTTAAACATGTAGTGTTGTTGTTAGTAGGAATAAACACAGAAGCACCCGGGAGGAAGTGGACTAAGAAAGGGGAGGAGCCAAACTGAGTTTCTGTCGAGTTGGTGCCCAGTTGGAGGCAAAAACAAAGGAGAAAAAATATATATATTTGTTTTCCTAATTTTTTAACCAAATGGGTTCCCAGATTGTCCCTGTTCAATTTGTAAGACAATGTTATTTTTTATCCCACGCTTTTCTAACCAATTTTTTCACCCATGTGCCAATTGCCTATGCAATCCTGGGCGCTACTCTCCCTCTGCCAGCCTAGGGAGAGGCCAGAACTGAGCTCATGCTTCCTTATCACCTGACAAGGGGGAGTTTCCCCGGTAGGACGTAGCTTCTTATCACCTGACAGGGGGGAGTTTCCCCGGTAGGACGTAGCTTCTTATCACCTGACAGGAGGGAGTTTCCCTGGTAGGACGTAGCACGTGGAAGGAACACGTGACGTTATTACAACCAGTTCCTTTCCCCTCCATCAGGCTGACCAGGGGAAGACAGTATAGAGACCAGGATTAATAGGATAATAGCACCATTTTACCCCAAACCCATAATCATAATAATCACGTCTCATACCACTACATCGCTACAATATGGATTTATCGCCCAGTCCTAAGTGGGGAACTGGTACTGACTGGTACTCACTGGTCATGCTGGTCATGCTGGTCACGGGTACGAAGCCAATTGGTTACACCTCGCTGTCAATCAACTCCCCTCACGCCCACCACACCAGATGGTGTGTAATCTACACAAGACATATTAATCTAGCGTCTGTATTCCTATGGAACCCACTGGAACAGAGGGAATGGATCTGTCTAAGGATCAACTGGTGGAGGGAGGAATGAACTGGTCCTTAGTGGGAGGAGTGGTCTGGTCTGTGGAAAGCAGACTAATGATGGATTAAGGGACAGAGGGCTTATAGGGCTGGTTCACGGGCCCGGTGACGATCTGACGGCCATGGCCAGCTTTCCTACTTAAAGGAGTAGTTCACCCAAAAAATGACACACCCCATGAAGCCTTGAATTCAAGGAGATTTTTTAGTTTTTGTCGCATTCCTGAGACAATAATTTGATGACCGCTGGAAGAATGTTAATGTATCCGGTAGGAGACACAAAGGAGTCTCTTGAGACACTGCCGGTCATCAAATTATTGTCTTATGAATGCGACAAAAAAATAAAAATCTCCATGAATTCAAGGCTTCATGGGGTGTGTAATTGATAGAAAATAAGTAATTTTTTGGTTGAACTACTCCTTTAAATGAACCCATTTAATCTGGGAACGCATCTACAAATGTCTTCTAAAGCCTAACAGTTTTCTGAAACACACGTATGTGTTGCTATGATATCAGTGGTGTATCATAGCACAGTGGTGTGCTATGATATCAGTGGTGTATCATAGCACAGTGGTGTGCTATGATATCAGTGGTGTATCATCATAGCACAGTGGTGTGCTATGATATCAGTGGTGTATCATAGCACAGTGGTGTGCTATGATATCAGTGGTGTATCATAGCACAGTGGTGTGCTATGATATCAGTGGTGTAGCACAGTGGTGTGCTATGATATCAGTGGTGTATCATAGCACAGTGGTGTGCTATGATATCAGTGGTGTAGCACAGTGGTGTGCTATGATATCAGTGGTGTATCATAGCACAGTGGTGTGCTATGATATCAGTGGTGTATCATAGCACAGTGATGTGCTATGATATCAGTGGTTGCTCAAACCTTCTCATGTCAAGGATCCCCAACATTATATGTATTTGGCCGCCGACCCCCATCTCAAAATATTTATTGGCTTTAAAACAATTATATTCAAAGATTTGCACAAACTTTCACGATTTAAAAAAGAAAAATAGCAGATCTACAGCTCATATGAGCTTGTAGATCTGCAATTTTTTGAATAGCCAAAGTATAAAATAATGGTTATAGCTCAAATCTAAAAAATGACACAGATGCGTTCCCAGATTGAATGGGCAGTGTCAGCGCTCAACCCCCCCCCCCCCCGCCTTATTCATCGTATTGAAGAGGCCACGTATGATCTGTTTTCCTTCTTTCTTTATGTTTCTATTCTTTACCCCTTTCTTTCTTTTGTGAAACTGCAAAATGATGGCAGCTACTTCTTGTATAACAGAATTGAGTGTTTGTTGTCTGTCTCCCTGTCTCTCCAGCTCTTTAGTAAACCGAAAATACATTGAAAATACATCCTGAAAATGTATTTGCTTTTTTACTAAAGAGCTGAAGATAGACCCCTGTTACTGAATAAACACTCTATACAGCAATGATTACTACCAGAATATAGAGCTATTATAGTAGTACAGAAGTCCTGACGTCACTCGTTCATCCCCTGGTTCGTAAAGTTATTTCTCTATGGAGAATAACATTGGGTCATCTTAGAATCGTCTCATATAAGAATTGTGGTCCAAAAATAAACAAACTGTCTCGGCGATATTGTCAGGGAGGAGGCTCTGTATCGTTTATGATAGTCAGTCACTTATATTTGATACAGTCTGTTTCTGGCGAAAATGTAACTAATTCGGTGGAAGTAACATTAGCGTTTCTCACCGTCAGTTGATGCTTCATATCCATAAGAGTCAAAACGCCGGGGTCATTTGTTTATTTTTGCAACACAGTTCTTATTTGACGCGATATTAAAGACGTCTATGGGAATTCAGAACGGGGGTGGAAAACCGCGAACCAGGTAGGATGTGTAAATTACGTCAGACTTCGGTGCTGCATTGACTGCCAGAATTATTTCAGATTTTTTGCAGTTTATTGCCAGGGGTTTTTACATTGAACAAAAAAAAGTACTCAGGAGCCGAGATACAGAATTTTTAAGTTTTAAGTTAACAAGGAAGTGGATAGGAGTCTAAATCTTCGAAAAATCATATCTCCTTGGTCTTTGGGTCAATTTCTTTTTTTTAAATGTAAAAAAAAAGAAAAGAAAAAAAGATTTTATTTTTATTTTATTTATTTTTTTAACTAAAAACGAGTTAACTTGGTCTTGGCAATCAAGTGATGGATTCTAAAAACGAGTTAACTCGATCTTGGCAATCAATGTCACTCATTTTAACAATAGAAAATAGAAAAAAACACTTTACAGCATCTTCAAGTGGTTAAAACATGGCATTTAGGTCCAAGACCAACAATACTACTGATGCAAAATACTGAAGACATTATAGGAGTAACAGCCTGAGATATACTGAGGAGTTTTACCAACGTTCTTATCAATATCTCTAATTAATGGCTCGTGTCTGCTTTAGCATTTAGACATCTGTGTTTTTGAAATCCGGATAATGTGGAAGGGGGGAGTTTGGTTAAAGGCATTATAATGGATGAGGGGAAGGAGCCCCTAACCCCTAATCCATACATGGGCAACTAGCGGCCCGGGGGCCACATGCGGCCCCCACCTTCACTTAATGCGGCCCACAGGTTAATATCAGAATACTGCTATATTATTGATGTCAGCTGTTATGATTCCTAACATGTAAACATGACCCGCTTTTATTACTTCAGTCTATATTATTAGTTGAATTACTTTTTATGTCCAATGTATTTGTATTTAAGTTCATAAAGTGAACTTAAAGTAATACTAGGTAACTTTTTCAACAAAACTAAAGTTAAATTGTATATCTTTTGTGAGTGGCAAAGTTTCACAACACCCACTCCATGAATTTCACCCCCGGAAGCCTTTTATTTATATATTTTCTATTGAACGGTGTCGGGGGGGACTTTCCCGGGAAAACTTTCCCGGGTCATCTGGCCGGAAAACGGAGGCGGAAATGCACTGGTTTCCTGTTTGGCCAGGAACTACCGCAACGGTTTCCTGTTTGGCCAGGAACTACCGCGCTATAACAAAAAGGAACCTCACGCTGATTTTCAGAGAATGTAGGATTGGAAGATCGAAAAAGAACAGAAAAAGAAAGCACAGCTCATGGTAACTAATGCTTAACTGGCTAAGAGAAACGATCCGCAGATAGTATAAAACAATTAAAAGAACGCTTTTTGAAACGCTTCCGGCTTCCGGTGAAAACAAATGGAATTCTGGGTAATCGAGGACTACGGAAATTGTATGCAATGACGGTAGTGACCAGCAGAAGTTGCTAAAAATCGTTATTTGTGAATCTGCATTGTACAACTTTAAGTATAACTAAATGCATTTTAAATTAAATAAAACTTTTCAGGATTACAATTTTTTTTTAAATACCAAAAAATAATTCAGGATTCCAATTCAAAAATAGCAAAAATAGCAGATCTACAAGCTCAAAACGCGTCGCATTCAGTACAGCATTCATTTACGAAAAAAGTTAAGATATACAACGTGGCCCCCTGGAGTGACTGAGGAAATATAGTGGCCCTCTCCATCATCAAAGTTGCATCACCCCTGCCCTAATCTATAGCGCCTCACCATGGCTTGGGGGACTTTGGGAGACGCAGGAGAGCCAAGCTTCAAGCCTGCTGAGTTTATCAAGAGACGAGCGCTAAGCCAGCCTGCTAACTGTCTCATGATGGCTTTTCTGAACCCATTCAATCCGGATCATTTTAGATTTTTATAGCTATAACCATTATTTTGTACTTTGGGCTACAGTATGTCTGGGGTGTGAGACCCCCATAGCCGAGTGGGTAGAGCATGTACCACATGGGCTCTAATGCCCGACAGTGAGTCTCCGGTTCGATTCTCAGCAGGCCGGAGACTTGCTACATGTCACTCCCCTATTAATGTCCCTGTGACCATCGAATGAAGGCACACAAAAAAAGACAAAATAAAAAAAGCATTACGCACATTCAGAATGACAAAATAAGCGCTGTATTTGTCCAAGAATCTACTCTCTGTTCTACTACTGAGCTAGCTTACGGCTAGCTAGCTAGCTTACGGCTAGCTAGCTAGCAGCGGGCCATAAAGAACGTGTGCTGTGTAAAACTGTACGCTCCGTTGCACCGTGCACACCGTGAACGCCAAAAACAAAGCGGACCATAGAAGATCGCAACGTGTCGTGGATGTGATGCGTTGTGAGCTTGTAGGTCTGCTATTTATTTCATTACTCCTTCACATGTCTACCTAAAGACTCATATATGTGCCAGGTCATGGTTGTTGCGTGTGTGTGTGTGTGTGTGTGTGGGGGGGGGGGGGCTTTACTTGTGGTCCAATGTATGGTCAGTGTGGGCAATTATGGGTTAATTAGATGAAAGTGAGCGTGTGGGGGAGGGGAGAATGGAATGGGAATGTTTTGGGGGGTTTGTGTGAAAAACTGGAACTGGAGAGAAAAAACACCCTGAGGACAGACCCTGCATGCATTACAATCATGACTTAACACTTATACACACTAAGCTATGCCACACACACGCACACACGCACACACACAAGTACATCAGCATTTTAGAACAGTGATTTTGGGGGGGGGGGGGGGGCATTTTTAACACTGAAAATAGTGGATCTAAAAGTTCACACAACACGCCACAACTGCCTGCAATGCGTTGCTGTGAGATTGTTGATGAGCTACAGACGCACATAACTCCAACCTAAAAACCTAACCTCTGACTGAACTAATCCTCCTAAAACCCTAAAACCATTTCTCCTTTTCCCCCATGTCTATTTCTCACATTCTACAACGACTTATACTTTACTGGGAGGGGACCAGTGTTGATTTCATCGAATAAAACTATGACGAAAAATGTTGGTCGACTACCTTTTTTCACTGACTAAAACTACATAAAAACTAAATAGAAACTAAGCTATGATGACTAAAACTAAGACTAAATAGCCTATATTGACAATTTTGTCAGCAAATAAAAACTAGACTAAAATGTTAGTGAGGGACTAGTGGAGAAGAGATCCAGTAGAACTAAAAGACAAGTCATTTTATGTTTGGTTGCGCTCGGGTGTTGCGATCTGAAAATAGCAGATCTAAAAGCTCACAACGCGTCGCGCTGTGAGCTTGTAGATCTGCTATTTTCAGCATGCAACCAAGTGTAAAGTCAGCCATTACGAAGCCATCAAGGCACCGCAAAAATACATTTTAGTCGACTAAATCAACTGTAGAGGAGACATTTGACCCTCACAAGTATAGTAATACATAGTGTACACACACACACACACACACACACACACACACACACACACACACACACACACACACACACACACACACACACACACACACAATGTTTATTTCAGTGATCAGCTCTTTAGACGGAGCGGAGCGGAGCGGCCGGCTGCAAGAAGACAGAATGTTGCTTCATCTCTTCTATAAGATGAGTCAGTGTGTAGGAATGTGAGGAATCCAACCTGAGCTCTATTTACACACACAGCACGGTTCCACTGCACACACACGCACACACACACACACACACACACACACACACACACACACACACACACACACACACACACACACACACACACGTACACGCACACGCACACGCACACGCACACGCACACACACGCACACGCACACGCACACGCACACGCACGCACACGCACGCACACACACACAGCACGGTTCCACTCCATACGCACACCACATGCACACGCACTCGCACGCACGCAAACACACATATTTGTAAATTACACGTGCAAGGACATCAGCATTTTTTAGGATAGTGGTTTGATGAGCGGCATTTTAAAAGCCTAAAATCTATAAGCTTACAAGGCGTCGCTGCACTTGTAGATCAGCTATTTTCTGTGTGTTGTTATTGTTTTGTTTAGCTTTTGACCAGAAAACAACCGTTTCTCTCGCAATGACTATTTCTCAAATTCTACTAAACCTTTGGAGACATTAAAGGCCCTCGCAAGTATAGTACCACACACACACACACACACACACACACACACACACACACACACACACACACACACACACACACACACACACACACACACACACACACACACACACACCTTTCTGGGTGATTTGTATTGGTTAGGATTCCATGCAGATCAATACAGAACACATCAGTGGACATATGGGATGTTAATATACACAGTGGACCAATGGGATGTTAACATACACATCAGTGGACCAATGAGATGTTAATATACACAATGGACCAATGGGATGTTAAAATACACATCAGTGGACCAATGGGATGTTAATATACACATTGGACCAATGGGATGTTAACATACCAAGCCCCCAGAACCCAGTGGTTTCATTGAAGCCAATTGAACATGCTGGCCATTTGAGGTATTGCAGGTGTGGCCAATGTATGTGAACGAGGCCATGGGGCTTCGAGAATCTTCAGTGACGCGTTCGAGGCCCCAAATGGCCTCGCCCATCACATTTTCCAATACGTTTCCAACCCGGAAGAAGGGTTCAAATAGGCACATGCGCTGGGTGAGCAACTCAATGCAAGTGGATGGGAGGCGATATCCGGTGCCCTCTCTATTATTTTTAACTCTATGTAACATACACATCAGTGGACCAATGGGATGTTAATATACACAGTGGACCAATGGGATGCTAGCCTGGGGTCACGACCTTAAAGCAGAGAGAGTGTCTAATAGGGGGCGGGACTTCCGTCGGGATGTATTTCCCCTGGAAACGATCTTTTTCGACCAATCACAACACTCATTTCATTCACGGAGAACATAAACAGATTTGTAAAGCGTCAACGTCATTTATTTAAATCTATGCGTGTGCCTGCGCGTGCTCCTGGTCAAATAGGTTCCTGCACAGCGTGCCAGGCCGTCCCATGAGCAATGCAACCCTGGCTCAGTGGTAAAGTCCCTGCCCACCACCAGGGAGGTTGTGGGTTAGAATCCTCCGTGGTGCAACCGGCTTTGTCGAGCGTCTATGTGAACACAATTGGCCCGTGTTCAGGGGGAGGGAAGCCGGGCGGAGAGGAGGAGGAGGGGGAGGCCCTCGGTCATTGCATGTACTCCTACGAGCTGGGGCGGAGCCTGTCAGCGGGGAGTGTTGGGCGGGAGGAGTAGAACAAAGGCTCTACGTCCTCCTGGTGGGGGCTCCTCACTGGCAGGTGAGTCAGTAGGATACGACAGCAGTGACAACACAGAGATGTGTGTGGAGAGGAATTAATTAGCATAACGACTACATTGGGGAGAAAAAGGGGTAAAAAATTATAAAAAAGAGAAAGTAAAAAAAGAGACGGGGAGACCCGTGTTACTGAACAAACACTCTAGTCTATAGCAATGCTTACTAACAGAATATATAGAGCTATTTAACTCTTTTTAAAGCCCTATTCAAAAATGTTCAAGAATAACAGATCTAGAAGCTCACACAGTGTTGCTAAGTGGCACGTTGAGAGCTTGTAGATCTGTTATTTATTTTAATTTTTTATCCCATGCATTTGTAACCCTTTTTCACCCGGTGCCAATTATCTAAGTGATCCTGGGCGCTACACTCCCCCAGCCAGCCTAGGGAGCCCAGAGCCGAGCTCATGCCTCCTTCAATGCATGAGAGCCAACTGACCTTCTTGTCACCTGACAGGAGGGAGTTTCCCCGGTTGGACGTACGGCGTGGAAGGAACACGTTATTCCAACCAGTTCCTTTCCCCTCTATCATAAAGTGGGGTTAACAGTCATACTGTACACACACACCCACGCATGAGCACACACACACACACACACACACACACACACACACACACGTTTTTCTCCTCCTGTTTGCACAGTAAATAAGGACAATATTGTCACATAAGCAGTGACTATGGTCTATATACAGTATATAGTAACTATTATATTATAATCTATACACAGTATAACATACAGTAACTATTATATTATAGTCTTCATGAAGCTTAACCCTGTTATCATGGCCAACAAACTGATTTACAAGAGAAAAAAGGACATGAGGATAGAACTCATAATCCTGAAATGAACCGCTTTTAAAAAAATAGCTGATCTACAAGCTCACAGTGCATTGGATCGCCATGCGTTGTGACCTTGTAGATTGCGGCTATCTTTAGCTTTTGATGAACTTTAGGGACATTTTAAACCTACTTTATAAAGATGATGATGCCCAAAATAGGGACGGCAGGTTATAAAAAGGCCTGAACCACAACAACTCATTGATCCAGGTCAGGTACAGAGAGCTGAGCTATTTATAGAAAGGAAATATAAATATGTATTTATGCCAAAATATACGCTGCAAGGATCAATAATGTATGATGATTCCACAACCAACCAGTGTTGATTTCATCGACTAAAACTATGACGAAAAATGTTCGTCAACTACCTTTTTTCACTGATGAAAACTACATAAAAACTAAGCTATGATGACTAAAACTAAGACTAAATATATTGACTATTTTGTCAACAAATAAAAACTAGACTAAAATGTTAGTGAGGTACTAGTGGAGAAGAGATCCAGTAGAACTAAAAGACAATTAATTTTATATTTGGTTACGCTTGGGTGTTATGCTCTGAAAATAGCAGATCTACAAGCTCACAACGCATAGAGCTTGTCGATCTGCTATTTTCAGCATGCAACCAAGTGTAAAATCAGCCATTACGATGCCATCAGGGCACCGCCAAAATACAAATACAGTCGACTAAATCAACTGTAGATTTAGTCGACTATAATCTTATGATATTTAGTCGACTTTTAGTCGAACTAAAACATTTCAGATGACTAAAATATGACTAAAACGAAATGGAATTTTAATTCAAAAGACTATGACTAAAACTAAATACAAATTTGCTCTCAAAATCAACACTGCAACCAACTGACACAAAATGTGGAATATAGTTATGCTTTTTGTTGATGCATATAGAAGAGCTTGTTTAATTTTAAAACACTCACTAAAACTGTATGGTTATAAATGTGTATGTGGGACTAAACGGATGGAAATGAGCTTCTAGCTAAATCCAGCATATTTACATGAAATCATGTGTATTGATTGAAATGTTCATTAATATGACCTGACACTGTCCCAGGGATAAATAAATAAAGTGCCGTTGTTTTCTCTGTTAGCCCATTCAATAAGGGAACGCATCTGTGTCATTTTAAGATGTATTTGGCTATTCAAAAATAGCAGATATACAAGCTCATAGTGCGGCTTGTAGATCTGCTATATATATTTTTTTAATCGTGGAAAATGTGTGCAAATCTTTGAATATTTATATACGTTTTAAAGCGATCATTTTTAACTCTGATCTGCGCTTCTTGGGGGGGTCCCCGGAACAACATATTTTGAGATGGGGGCCCGTGGCCAAATACATATCATTTTGGGGGTCCTTGACATGGAAAAGTTGGAGCACCACTGATATTATAGCAACACACTGTTAGGATTTAGAAAACATTTTTAGATTATGTATTTGGCCGCGGACCCCCATCTCAAAATGTTTTGTTCCAGGGACCGCCCCCCCAGAAGGCAAAGATTAGAGTTACAAATGTTCGCTTCATGACCTTGTAGATCTGCTATTTTTTTAATAGCAAAATAAATGTAAAATGACACAGATGAATGTGTGAAGTTAAGTTGGTTATTTTCTCCTCTTTTCTTCAAACCAAACGGCCCTGTGCTGCTCAAACTGTGTGTCCGAAGCCTGTGTGGTCAGTCCTCCCCTCCCCCACCTCCCTGAGCTCACACACACATGCATGTGGCAGGAGCAGAGGCCCCTCCCCCCCTGCATTGTGTCCACTCATATATCAGGCTGCAGCTGACCAGGCTGACCAGCTCTCTCTCTCTCTCTCTCTCTCTCTCTCTCTCTCTCTCTCTCTCTCTCTCTCTCTCTCTCTCTCTCTCTCTCTCTCTCTCTCTCTCTCTCTCTCTCTCTCTCTCTCTCTCTCTCTCTGCTACCACTGTTTCATAGTGTTATTGTCGGGCAGAAAGCGCTTATCTCCATTTTAACCTTTTGTGGGGTTTTTCTTTGTAAATTAACACCCGATCATACCACAGCAGTTCACGCACAGAGCAGATCCGGCGTTTTGAGCTTGTAGATCTGCTACTTTTGATGCTATAGATAGATTTATTATAGATGTGTGTGTGTGTGTGTGTGTGTGTGTGTGTGTGTGTGTGTGTGTGTGTGTGGGCGCGTGTGTGCACGTGCCGCATGTGTGCGCGTGCATGTGTGCGTGTGCCTGTGTGCGTGCGTGCGTGTGTGTGTCATTCATTATAGTGTAATTAGAGGTCGTTGACACCAGGTTACTAATGACCCGCCTCAGTCATTCATGGCAGCACTTCACTCTCGCTATAGCTAGCTAGCGGCTAACGAAAGTCGCGCCCATTAGCGTGTTTGTGTGACATGGGCCGTCATTATGAGAACAATACATAATGATGCACTGTGTGTGTCAATGTCAAACATTCACTTACATGTCCTACCAAACGTCCTTTTATAACACGTTGTCTTTGCTGAGCTTAATGCTCTGTGTCTTAAAGGACAACTTTGTTTTTTTACAACAAGGGTTATTTTATTAGTTTGTAATGATAATAATTAAAATGTGAGTGTTATTGCTATATAAATCTGCCTGTTACAGCGCCACCATGAGGCTGATTAAAAGAAATTAGGGTGGCATTTCTTCCTTAGCCTAGTGGGGATGTGCGTACAAAGTTTCACGGAAATCGGAGGCTGCGCTCATGACTATTTACCAATGGATCGAATGCCCCCGCCCCCCCCCAGTTAAAAATCAATAAATCATTAAAAAACGTACATCGGTAAATCACAATAACACTCATATTTTAATTATTATCATTACAAACTAATAACAAGGTTGTCCTTTAATGTCTTAAAGCTTTAAAGTTTAAAACAAAAGGTGTTTTGTTAAAAAAGTGTCACGTTCTAGAGTGTTTGTGCAGTAACAGTGTTAAATAGCTCTATATTGTGATAGTAATCATTGCTATAGAGTGTTTGTTCAGTAACAGTGTTAACTAGCTCTATATTATGATAGTAATCATTGCTATAGAGTGTTTGTTCAGTAACAGTGTTAAATAGCTCCATATTGTGATAGTAATCATTACTATAGAGTGTTTGTTCAGTAACAGTGTTAAATAGCTCTATATTGTGATAGTAATCATTACTATAGAGTGTTTGTTCAGTAACAGTGTTAATAGCTCTATGTTATGATAGTAAGCATTGCTATAGAGTGTTTGTTCAGTAACAGTGTTAAATAGCTCTATATTGTGATAGTAAGGATTGGTAGGATTTTATGAAAATACAAAAAATGGCTGTGTGTGTGCGTGCATGTGTATGTGGTAGAAACGTACTTAAATACATTTACTTACTGTACTTGAGTACAATTTTGAGGTACTTTTACTTTACTGGACTATTTCTACTCCACTACATCTCAGAGGCAAATATTGTACTGTTACTCCACTACAATTATTTGAAAACTTTAGTTACTAGTTACTTTGTAGATTTTGATTATTTTTACAACATATACATTAACCACTTCAAACACTATACACATTTCAGCCATTTGAAAATAGCAGATCTACAAGCTCACAATGCGTTGCGATGCGACGCATAGTGAGCTTGTAGATCTGCTATTTTCAAACAGGATATTCTGCATAATGACTACTTTCTACTTTTGGTACTTTTAAGTACATCTTGATGCCAATACTTTTGTACTTTTACTCCAGTACATTTTGAATTCCGGACTTTTACTTGTAACAGAGTATTTCTACATTGCAGTATTGATACGTTTACTTAAAGGGATACTTCACTCTCGGGCCGGGGACACATTTAAAAAAAATATTAAAAATAAATGAAAAAAGTTATGGAAAATTCATGGCCCCCTCACGCATTAGAGTGTCCTACTAATGCGTGAGGGGGCCATGAATTTTCCATAACTTTTTTCATTTATTTTTAATATTTTTTTTAAATGTGTCCCCGGCCCGAGAGTGAAGTATCCCTTTAAGTAAAGAATGTGAGTACTTTTTCCACAAGGCACATTTCTATGCAGTGAAATGTGGCGTGACGGTGAGAGTGTTTTTGAGGTGGAATGTGTCAGACGTACGCAAGTAAATGTCTCACACACACACACACACACACACACACACACACACACACACACACACACACACACACACACACACACACACACACACACACACACACACACACACACAGCATGCTATCTGTACCTTCTAGGGGTTTCACAGAATGATCGACTATTTGAACATCAAAACCACTATCCAACACTGAACATTGAACTTGAGTATTCGCTGATATTCTTTTTATTTTATTTGTATGGTTTTATAAAGCAGTGTCAGTACTGCATATCTGCTGTAGTTATATCGCCACTGCTTTACATATACTTCATACTTTGGGACGCGATGTGAGCTTGTAGATCGGCTATTTTCAAAACGTTTGACAAATGTTCAAACATTTACATTTATTATAAAGTATTATAAAGCCAATACTTTTGTACTTTTACTCCAGTAAATGTACTGAACTAAAGCCATCTCTTTGGAATCTGAAGAAATAAAGGTTAAAATCCTTGATGAATTATTCCAATCATGTTAGAGTGTTAATCTCGTTAAAGCTGGAACCTAATCAATAGCCTGATCAATAATATGAGAATATTCATCAGTGTTGGATAGCAGCCCTGCACCAGTAGCATATAGGTTAACCAGTTAAGCCCTATATATGCGTTGTCCAATGACCAATAGGCTGTATATATATGTGTTGATTTCGTCGACTAAAACTATGACGAAAAATGCTCATCGACTACCTTTTTTCACTGACGAAAACTAAATATAAACTAAGCTATGATGACTAAAACTAAGACTAAATATATTGACAATTTCTTAAACAAATAAAAACTAGACTAAAATGTCAGTGAGGGACTAGTGGAGAAGAGATCCAGTAGAACTAAAAGACAAGTCATTTTATGTTTGGGTGTTTGGGTGCTCGGGTGTTGCGCTCTGAAAATAGCCGATCTACAAGCTCACAACGCGTCACAGCACGACGCGTTGTGAGCTTGGCACACAGAATCTAGTGAAATATGTTCCCGCTGATCGGCACATGGGTAATCGGTACGACAGTTTAGTTGAGTAGTAAAAACAGGTTCCTGTTACAGTCCTCCCGTGTTGTTCTTTGCTATTTTACTCATCTAGTTTATCCTTTTACAAATACATGGTCATGTATATATATATACACGTTCGGTCAATAGAAACGTCCATCAATCAACACAGAAGGCCTTTGCAGCTCTTTTCTTTGAACTCAGTGGATTATTGACACTGACTGACTGACAAAGAGGACAGGCTGAGAAAGCAAAGCGGACGAAACACCTTCTGTGAAATCCCTCAATGCAAAACTCAGCTGTTAAAGAAATCAGCGTCATCTCTCTTGTCCTGTCCCCCCTCCCCCCTCCCCCCCCTCTCTCTCTCTCTCTCTCTCTCTCTCTCTCTCTCTCTCTCTCTCTCTCTCTCTCTCTCTCTCTCTCCCCCTCCCTCTCTCTCTCAAAAATAGTCAGCGGTTGTCGGAAAAAGAGTGTCAGCAGCGGATTCGAACACGGGAGATTGGGGTCAGCAGTCCAACGCTTAACGAGAAACGCCACCAGACTATTTAAAGAATTAGGGTTTTGTCTGTATTAGACTGACAACGCTTGCACCATCCCCTCTGGGGGCGGAGTCCTTGTTTTCGCTTTTTGGCATTCAGCCAATCGCAAGGCGGCAGGGACGTATTTCGCACACACACACACACACACTCCGTTTCTCCACTGAACTCAATGGACGCCCTGTTCTATTTGGGTTCTGAACAGTGTTCTCCATGGTATAGTGTTTAAGTGCTTTAAGAGAAGTTCTTCTTACTGTTTGGGGTGACAGGACTGAGCATTCTGCAGCCCTGGCCCCGGGATGGAAGAGGACAGGAGGGAGGGGGTCCACTCAGTGTTGTCGGGGGTCCACCAGGGGTGTCATGGTGGTGCTGCTGCTATGGCCCCCCTGGGCTGGGCTCTGAGGTGCTGATGATGCTGCTGCTGGCTCTGCTATTGGCTGGAGGAGGTATCCCGCTGCTCCGGAGCTCCATGACTCATCATCTCACCACGCCCCCACAGCCCTCTGACATCATCATGACACCTGAGGAGCACACACACACACACACACACACACACACACACACACACACACACACACACACACACACACACACACACACACACACACACACACACAGTGTAAAGTAATTTCGTACATTTATTCAAGTACTGTAGTTAAGTTAAATTTTGAGGTATTTTTATTTTACTGGAGTATTTCCAATTTTCCGTACTTTTACTTCTACTCCACTACATCTCAGAGGCAAATATTGTACTTTTACTCCACTACAATTATTTGAAAACTTTAGTTACTAGTTACTAGTTACTTTGCAGATTTTGATTATTATTACAAATCATACTGTGAGGAGGACCGTGTTAGCGGCTGGAAGCAGTACAGAGGCCTTGAACAGGGTTTAACCCGAAGGTGTATTTATTCACCAACACATCACAAAACATGGCAAAAGACATTTATTTGTAACACCCAAGCATGGCGGAGTGTAGCTTCTCACCCTCAGCTCCCCCTATACACGAATCCACGGAGCGCTGCCCTGCGCGCAGCCATTGCTGCGGTGTCAACGCTCCGCGGGCGCGACACCGCAGCAATGGCCGCCTACAGGCAGCTACAGGCAGCTACAGGCAGCGCGTCTGTGGATTCGTCTATAGAGAATTGGCAGGAGCGTTTTATACCCAGCTGGAGCTAATGAGCTTGGGCTATACCATTAGACTGCCATTGACAGGGGTGTTCTAAAACATATAATAAATACCTGACTAAACATACAATACATATATATACATATATAGCCTTAAAACACACAAGTATTACAAGTCTCATGAACTACACAGTTATATAACTCCTTCACACTACAACATCATTTATCAATCACACCAGCACATCATAACCCTCCCCCAGCTATCCTGATATGGTCCAGCCCAATCATGCTGAAACACACAGGCAATTGTTTGGCATTCAATCCAACCTTATATTGCACTTCTCCACCATATTGCACCTAGTCTCTATTGCACCTATTACCTACATTGCACCTGTCCATCATGATTGCCAAACACTTCTGTCCATAGACATATAAAGGTAGACGCCTCCTCTGGCTCTGAGGCGTCTGTATGGCGGGTGCGCTTCCGCTTCCGTGGGTAGCTGGAAACTCCCACGTGCGTCACAGAAGGGGGCATTCGATAGGCCAATCAGAGGCAGGTGGGGCGGGACAACTAGATTCTGACAAGTCCTGGAAAAGACGTGCTGTGATTGGCCAGTAGTCAACGCGCCTGTGATTGGCCAGTGCCCGTGCCCCCCGGAAATATGGCGGCCACCATACGAAACAGGTCGCTCCAACGAACTGCAGAGGCCAATGAGGTATCTAGGTTTCAGGCCAATGAGGTATCTAGGTTTCTATATCTATGCTTCTGTCTCCCCAGATGGAACTCTTTAGCTGAGTGGCCATCTCAGCCAAACAGGAAACAAATGTATTCAACAATAAAATTATGACTGTGCAAAATACGCTGTTCAAGTTACTAAAGTGCTAATACTGTGCAAACTAAATCAACTCTGGGTTATCATAATGTAAAACATGTGTAACAGAGGGACCTCTCTCTGTTACACATACATTATCGACTTCAGCCCTATATACAGTACATTTCGACAATTTAAAAATAGCAGATCTACAAGCTCTGATTTTCCCATTTTCCACCCACGCACGCACGCACGCGCGCACACACACGCACACACGCGCACACACGCACACACACACAGCATTTTTTTAGGGATGGGAATTTTATGAACGCAATTTTCACAATTTTGAACCCTAAACCATCCATGCATGCATGCATGCATCGAAAATAGCAGATCTACAAGCTCACAACTCTTGTAGATCTTGCAATGTCAAGGTGCATAACCTCTAAATGCCTCTTCCTGACCCAAACTCCAACCTGCATCTTTCTCCTTATTGTAACTCTAAACATACAACAATAGAAACCCATTTAATTATCTTAAGTTGTGAATACCAGGAAAATAGATCTCCAAATGTATCTATTTCTCAAACAACTCCACTATACTTCCTACTGTGTGTGTGCCCCCACACACACGCGCGCGCGCGCGGTGTGTACACACAACACTCACACACACACACACACACACACACACACACACACACACACACACACACACACACACACACACACACACACACACACACACACACACACACACAACACACACACACACACACACACACACACACACACACATACAGGAGGTGACCAGCCGACTAGTTTATCTGGATTGTCATGTTTTTAATCACAGGTGTTACTCAAAGCCTCCGTAAGTCAAGCAGCTCCAAACCATTAGGGGGTTAGTTACAGAGACATGTGTCATCACCAGTGGTGTTAAAGTAATTAAGTATATTTACTCAAGTAAAATGTTGAGGTATTTTTTACTTTGCTTTTACTTTTACTCCACTACAATTATTTGAAAACTTTAGTTACTAGTTACTTAGCAGATTTTGATTATTATTACAAAACATACATTAACCACTTCAGTCCTATATAATTTTCGGCCATTTGAAAATAGCAGATCTATAGGGCTTCACAATGCGTCGCATCGCGACGCATTGTGAAGCTTGTAGATCTGCTATTTTCAAAAGATTTGTATACATTTTGAACTTGTGAAATGGGACAGTCTGCACAATGAGTACTTTTACTTTTGGTACTTTAAGTATATTTTGGTGCGAATACTTTTGTACTTTTACTCAAGTAAATTTTGATTACTGGTCTTTTTACTTGTAATAGAGTATTTCTACACTATTAATACACTTGTAATAGAGTAATTCTACACTATTACAATCCATAGGGGCGGC
>NC_137612.1:12318459-12320608 GCF_963280865.1 Gymnoscopelus braueri | reverse complement strand
AGCAGATCTACAAGCTCACAACACGTTGCATCACGCTGTGACACATAGCCTGTGTATAAAATAGGGCTAAAGTGGTTAATGTATGTTTTATTATGATATCATAATTTATATCTGCAAAGTAAGTAGTAACTCAAGTTTTCAAATAATTGTAGGGGAGTAAAAGTACAATAATTGCCTCTGAGATGTAGTGGAGTAGAAGTAAAAGTATTGGAAAGAAATACTCAAGTAAAGTACAAATCCCTAAAAGTAAATGTAGGCTACTTAGTTACTTTCCACCACTGGTAGAAACGCAAACTTGTACTTGAATAAAAGAAAGTACAAACATATCGGCATCAAAACATCATGGCTGTCTAAATCAAGGCCCTACAGTCACACTACAGTCACACTACAGTCACACTACAGTCACACTACAGTACGAGTAAAAGCTACTTTTGCTGTTATTGAATTTGAAATCCTCAAAAGTAACAGTTTTGGACATAACGGTTTTTACCTGACAGAGATGATATACTTAAAGTACCAAAAGTAAAAGCGAATGTTTTCAAAATGTATTAAAGGTAGGGTAAGTGATTTTCTTTGGTTAAAATAAGTGTTAAATAGCTCTATATTCTGATAGTACTCATTGCTATAGAGTGTTTGTTCAGTAAAAGGAGTCTCCTTGTCTCTCCAGCTCTTTATAAAACAGAAAATGCATTTTCGTTTCAGTTTCATTTCCAATTTTATCCAATCAGGATAGAGAACTCAATCAGTATATAGATTAAACAAGTGAAATTGGAAGTGATGACACTAAGAAATGAGCAGGCAAAATTGGAACTGGAACACTATAAAAATGAAGCTTAAAAATGGGTACTTTCTTCTGATTGGCTGAGATTTGGACACCTACCGGAAAATGTATTTTCTGTTTATTAAAGAGCTGGAGAGACGGGGAGACTCCTGTTACTGAACAAACACTCTATAGCAATGATTACTATCAGAATATAGTGCTTTAACCTTTCAACAAAATGCTTTTTGTTTTAACCAGAAAATATCACTTGCTCTACCTTTAATGTATTAATGTAATAATATAGGGCTTAATTGGTAATGTGTTTTATGATCTGTAATAATAATCTGAATCTGCAAAGTAACATGTTACAAAATTCTCAAATAATTGCTGTGGAGTAAAAAGCAATAGTTGCCTCTGTATACAGTAGCCCCGTTAGACAGCAGACCCCCCCCCCCCCCGTTCTTGTACATATCATTTTCCCCCTCTTTTTTTTTTTTTTTGTTGTACATAGTGATATCTTTTTTTTGCTGTTTTTTTTTTTTTTTAATGATAGTCGAACTGTGGTGCCACTATATATGTATATGAATTGAATACCAAGGCCCTCATTGGAAACAAGTCCGCAAGGACTTTTATGAACGGACCTGTTAGACAAAGTATTTTAAATGTAACTGTGCTGTTTTACATTTTTTGCCTAATAAAATATTCAATCAATCAATCAATCAGCCTATTGACAATTTTAAAAACTCAAGTAAAGTAAAGAATTACCTCAACATGGTATACTTGAGTAAATACAGTATAGAGACTATTGGTGTTGAGGCAGTAAGAGACAGAAATAAATAGTTTCTATCCATATCTGTATGGATTCCCAGAATGTAATGCATGTCCAGAGAGAGATCTTTTTTCTTGACATTTTCATGAAAAGTGCCACCCATACTAAGGGACAGACAGACAGACAGACAGACAGACAGACAGACAGACAGACAGAGAGCAGGTCAAAACAGAGACAGGAAACAGAGAAAGAACAGGAAACAGCATGCATTGTGGGTAGTGTCTCCCAGAGACAAGGTCAGCACTAACATCACTGCATTTATTACACACACACACACACACGCACACGCACACGCACACGCACACGCACACGCACACGCACACACACACACACACACACACACACACACACACACACACACACAGTGTATAATATAACAAGTAAGACGCGCGAACGCAGCTCGAAAA
This sequence comes from Gymnoscopelus braueri, assembly GCF_963280865.1. NCBI lineage: Eukaryota > Metazoa > Chordata > Actinopteri > Myctophiformes > Myctophidae > Gymnoscopelus > Gymnoscopelus braueri. Next base: position 12,318,612 of record NC_137612.1, on the reverse strand, counting down.
TAACAATAAGAAGAATCGAAAGGAATGAGCAATTGTAGAGAAGTGGGTGGTACAGTGAAATTAGTGAGAACAGGGCCGCCACAAGAAGGCTCCATACCGTTAGCCCAATTTTTTTTTTAATTGTTATGTTTGTTTGTTGTGTGTGTGTGTGTT
>NC_137612.1:12268459-12313459 GCF_963280865.1 Gymnoscopelus braueri | reverse complement strand
AGATACAAACTCACAACGCGTCACTGACGATCGCAACTCTTTCAGGAGTTATTATTATTCAGTTGGTGGAAAAAGTACTCAGATGTTTTGCTTAAGTAAAAGTATCAATACTCAAGTAAAAATGTACTTGAGTAAAAAAAAAAAAGTACCAAAAGTAAAAGTAATAAAATGTTTGAAAATAGCAGATCTACAAGCTCACGATGCGACGCGTTGTGAGCTTGTAGATCTGCTATTTTCAAACATTTTATTACTATAATAATATAAATATGGAACCAAATGGACCCATAGACCAATTATTTGTTTACCAACATTGAGACTGGATGCACAGGTGATTGTTTCATGCAATCAATTCTCAACCTGTTGTTTCGAGGTGCGCTGGTTTCAGCACACCCCAACCCCCTCTTGTGTGTTGGCTAGTGAGGCGCGTCCTAGCGAGACCCAATCTGGGAACCCATCGCCAACTGAAAATGAAAAACAGCGCCCTCTGCTGTTTGTTCTATGTCTGTTGGCTCTGGGCGGAAGAAAACGTGACACCAGTGCGCAAGGAAACCGGGGTTTAGAGGTCTGCCTTCAGCTTTCACTTCCGGTGGGTGCCACTATGTTTTCATTCCCACTAACAATATTTCTACACGGAACACTAACACCACTTCTCCCAGAGAACATGGATCGTTTTGGTTATAAGCCCACTTGTTTCTATGATGAAAGAGTAAGTTAAAATGTGAATATCTTTCCGTGGTTTTGTCCGCTCCGCGGACGCTATTGTTAAATTAGTTTGGGTTTGTTTCGAGGGGGAAAGATCGACGGACATGTGAATCCCGCCCACTACATTTGATTGGGTAAAGCGCGGCCTGCTTCCTGATCTGAATGCGCACACGTTATGACGAACCTCCCCGACAGATTCCAACGCAGTGCAGAATCTGTTCTTGAGAGATTAAGCGAGACCTGACAGAATGGGTTTCATTGCGCGCATACTGGTTGCACACATACTGGTTCTTATCAGTGTGACGTCGTCTGTTAAGGGGTCTATAGGGTCCAACTTAAACCTACGTATATGCATTGGCTATTTGAAAATAGCAGATCTACAAAATCACAACGTGTCGCAATGCGACACACTGTGAGCTTGTAGATCTGCTATTTTCAAATGGCCAATGTATAGGTTTCAACTGGTTACACTGATTTTGATACTAAACAAATGTTGCTGTGGACCCTCTGGAACCCCCTCAAGGACCCCTGGGGGTCCCCAGACCCCAGTTTGACAACCACTGCTCTAGAGCATTTTTATAAACAACTGGAAAGGGCCATGGCCAGTCCATTCATGAGGAGGAGGAGGGACTAGGACAGGTGGGTGGTCTTGTAGGAGGAGGCGGAGGGACTGGTTCAGTGGGAGGTGCTAAGGTGAGAACCAGGTATACTTAATGAGCTGGAGGCGTGTCCACATAAAAACATAATATTAACACTTTCTGTACACTTTTTTGAAAAAATCTTCCTCCTAGTATAACCATAATACCTGATGATCATGTTTTAGGGGGGGGGGGATCACTGAAAATCACGGCACCCCGTCTTTAAGAAAACATATTTTGGCTTTCTGCCCCAGTGTTTACACACTTTCATTTAAAAACAAAAACAAAAAACGAATAAAAAAAACAAATAAACAACAACAAACCGGTTCCGGTTGGTGTCACATTGTTTTTGTTCCTCAACACAATGGGCTAGTCGCGCTAAGAGTTAGAATAAAAGATGAACGTACCAAACCATTATTATACCAAAAGAAACTAAACCATTATACCAAAGTAAACACGTTTAAAACCAGCGGAATCATTTTGGAGATGCACGGTGCCGGTGGTTCCGGTCACTGGTTCAGACCACCTGATGACGTCAAAGACGGTTAATTTAGGAAGATACACCGTCCCAATAGGAGCCACTAGAGCAGCAGCGTATGGTGAATTTTTAACGTTGACCGGGCCAGAATCGCGCTGATAAGTCTATTGAGAATTAACGAGCCATTCCGGGTGGAAACGGAACGCTCGTCCCAAAACACACTACCCCATTTTTTTCGCGGACCAAGGCCGCCGGTTTAGAACCGGAGCAGGGTGTTTTAGGACGACGGTTCTTCTTCTATGACATTTCTTAATGGAGAGAGGTGCATGTCTCTGCACAATGGAGAACCGGTTTGACGGCGAAACTGGTTTTCTAATGGCCACTCATTAACAATTCGGCCGAATGCATTTGAAAACAAAGACGACTTATAGGGTGAGAGCTGTTAATGTTATGATGTTGATTTTTAGTTTTTTTCCCCTGGCGGATCTTGCCCCACAGACCGGGCCATGGCCTCGTTGGCCCCAATGACCGTACGCCTCTGCACTAGATGCGACATGGTACACACATCCTATAAATGGTCTGAAGGACAATCACGCAAACGTCCAAGTTTCTCTGTTTACTGGTGCTAGATCCCACAAGAGTGTGTTAGTGGGGCAGTAGTCTCGTGTGGCCAGACTGTTGCCTCCCACAATTTTCTAATGTTTCCGGTCATACAGTCTGGGACTCGGAAGCTCTGATCATGATTAGAATATAAACCGGATGTGAAGCCTCCTCCCCACTTCCGTTTCGTCTTTACAGTCTCGCAAATTTATCCTAATATAAATCTAAATCATCTAAGTGTATTTAGCTTGCTGCTTAGCAGAAATGGAAATTAAAAAGTAAAATGTAAAGATATTTTAAAATATATTTTCGTGAACGGAAGTGCCCCCAGCAAGCACAGTCAGGACCCGGACCAATCAGTGACGTCTCGATTGGGGCTAGATCAAGTCAAACCAAGACAAGTCAGATCTGGCCCAGAATATCACCTGATTTCATCCAAAATTAATCCTGACCACAAAAACGTCACTTCCAGGACGTCATCTAAACACATTTCTCATCACCCAAAATTGCTGTCCAAATGTCCATATGATGTCCCGGTGATGACGTCCTGTAAATGACGTAAAGATCATCCCCATATGGGCTGTGATCTGGCCTAGTCCTGAACGTCACCGGGGTGATGACCGGGCGTCATCATAACGTCATCATGACGTCATTGTGCTTGCTGGGCCAGTTTCCTCTCTCGGATTTCGGGAGTTGTAGTTCCAGACTCTATATAGCATTCAGAGATTGTGGAATAGACAGTTGTCTGGCTACGCGAGACTGCTGGGGCAGAGACATGTCGATAATAAAGTTGATTTTCTTTTCTTTTTTTCCCCTGATTTGTCTCTCTGAAAAAAGCCATTTTAGTTTCAAACTGTTCGGAATATTGTGTGGCTTGTGACAATCCGGTCCAATATCTAGTGGTCAGTCAGTGACCATGGAGCTAAAGAATGGTTCAGAAGCTGTGTTCACAGTGGCGTCAGTTCAGCAAAAGCTAAGGTATGGCAAGGTTAGGGTTGCCCACTCCCAGAGATTAAAATAAGGGACAGCTATTCTGGATTTTTTTGGGGGGGGTTAATTTTTTTTAATAGAAAACTATGCATTATACCTATAACACAATACACAATACAAATACAATGGTCTTACACTAGGCTACTATTCATGATTTTTTTTTTTTTCTGGAGCCAAGGTTACCTTGCCACACCCAATTGACGCCCCCGTGTGTTCACGTTCACTCTCCCATTGAAATGAAGCTGTTTTCCGTGAGCAACGATAACGGAGCAACGATAAGACTTCCGGTGGACAATCTCCTCAGAATAAGAGTACCCTCTAGAGCAAAAAGGAGCCATTGAAAAACGGTTAATTTGCACATTAAAACTATAAATTAAGCATTTAAACGCAACACATATTATGTTTCTGTGTAACAAAAACGTTTTTTAAAACATTCATAATTTATCTAAATGGATAAATGGTCAGAAAAGGTCAGAAAAGTGCCGTTTTCAGACAACAGTGGACACTGGACAGGCGCCGGCGGACGCTGCCAACACTTCTGACATACGCACGCGTGCGGGGACACCTCCCCTACAACGCCACACTCTCGGATAAGCCCGAGAGGTGTAAAAAAAAGTGTGGCAGACCGTCCAGTGAGGTCAGAGGTCAGAAAAGTGCAGTTTTCAGTACTCATCGATCATCTTATCACTCAGCCACCCGTTATTCTCCACAGCTGGCTTTGGAATGGATCTCACTTTTGTATCCATTGTCTGCTTGTGCTGTTTGCATCTGTCTGTGCATTTATGTTTTTGTTCGACCTGCTGAAAGTTGATTAGTTTCACACTATTAGTTTTCTCGTATGACACGACAAAGAAACTAGCTGTGGTCAGTATTTTTAGCATCAGCTCAAAGGTATAGCCTGCTGTGTCATTGGATGCATTTGTCATGATATGCCATTGCTGGTCTTTACAGGTGTACAATGACACATATGGTGCATAATCATTTTGGTGGTACAGACAGGAGAGAGTGAACGTTTTGGGAATTTCTGCACCAGATCTTAGCAGGAGAAGTAAAGTCTGTGGGCTGTGAATTACTTTATAGGTTGATAAGCTTAAGTCCTGCTTACATGTTTCACATTGGTCAAGTTGAGCAGAACATATTTTTGCAACTGTGTCCAAGATGCCTTTTTGTGACACTTCAAGTGGCTGCACTATGAGTTGTGACATGTTCTTTCTAGATGGTACGGCCTGGTCACCACATTGAGTACAAATATAGCGACCAAGACTTTTAAGGCAAAGCAGGTCATTTCCAAGGAAAGGAGCCCCAAGTGTCTCATCCACAAAGCTGTTTAATATGTGGCACACGTCTGTCATAGAAAATTGCAGAGACACTAATGACACCACCTGAGTGTTGGCAACATTGAGTTTCTCAAGCGCTTTTTTAAACAATGCTGGGGACTGCGCTGCTGCTGCTGCTGCTAGCCGTGTGTGACATTTTTGGAAAGCAGATGTCTGTTTTAGAAATGTTAGTATTGGTAATGGTATGGCTTCACACATATTGTGATTTGGTCTTTCATTGCAAAAAAACACATCCACATCATGGCCAATATCTTCCAAATTGTCCTCTATTGTGATGCCAGCATTAAGTGGTGCATCATTACATTTCACATCGAAATAAATGTACCCATGTGGTTTTGCCACTTGCAATGCATTTGCTGGTTGGAGGATGTTTATAATTGTATCATCTGCTTTAATTACAACATTGTCATAAAGCAAATGTGCCCAGAAGTGTCCGGCTTTGGCCACAGAGCCTGCATGACAAATGATTGAGCCCAACTTATACTTAATTTTACTGCCGTCACGAATGGGAATTTTGATTATATCCATCAGGCTGTTATATCAGATGGGTGTCACGGTCTGCCCCCCCACAGACCGTGTCTCCACTTCGGCCACTCCCACATTACATTCCATCTCTCAGTTCTAGTTACACACCTGTCCCCACTCCCTCATCAGCCCTGCAGTGGACTTTTGGACTCTGTGTCCTGCCTTGAAGCTTCTGGTAATTTGCTCGTACCTATTGTTGTTTTTGTTGCATTTTTGGTCTGCTTTACTTCTGCCTGTTTTCACCAGTTGTAAGCTTGCCATTCTCTGCTTTATTTAATAAACCCTTTACTTGAACACTATTCTGCTGGTTGTGGCTCTGCATTTGGGTTCAGCACATTCTGCTATCGTGACAATGGGACTACAGGCGTGTGGAGCACCCTCCCACCATTATCAACACGGGACACAGAAAGAGTAATGACATCAGGAGCATCAATCCAACATATTTGTCTCTTCATTGCTGAACCACATGCTGTACATCTCTGTTGACCTTCACCTTCCATGATTGTGTGTTCGAAAAGAGAATTGAGGGACTCACATTTCTGTGTCAGCGGTAATGCAAAAACAGTAGGCGCGCATGAAATGCTTTCAACTTTCGATGCACATTTTTTACAGATGTCTGTATGTTTTGCCATAGCAGTTGTTTGGACACTACAATCATGCAACCAGATTAATAATTGGTGTATCAAATCTAGTGGGTCATTGTGCATTGACAAGGACAACGCTGGGATGCTCTTGACTAATTCTTGAGTGACACCTTGGATTGTTTTAGCATCAAATGTGTGCCCTGGATTTTGAAAAAACGCTTGGATGAGAGCTGCTAAATTCCCTGGCATAGATGACATCTCAACCATATAAGTAGGCCTAGGTGTTAACTGTTTCAATTTATCTTGTACTATCTTTGCATTTAGCCAACAATTACTCTCGTTATTTGCAAACCTGCATATACTATTGCATATACTATTGCATATTTCCTCATTTGTGCCTCTGTTTTGTGCCTTTGTTTTGTCTCACACACTTGCTGAGCTGTCATTTTGTGAGAAAATCTTTGAATTTGCTGGTGATGTTGATAAGAGTGTCTCAGCTGTGGCGGCATAGTTTTTCTTTTGTTCCACGTTTCTACAGGTGGTGGGTGTGGACGCTGTGATGCCTGTGGTATCTTGTAGCCTACTTTGTCAATGAAATCTATGGCTGACTGCTTGTATAGTGAGCGTATGTGCTGTATACATTCGTCAAGTCTGTGTTTCTCATTTCGTAAAAACAAAACTTTTGTGTTTTTGAACATGGCCTCACTAATAGCTGTGCTTTTCTTATTCTGGTTTATTTGTGCAGCATAGGCTCCAGAGAATAGCTGCAAATCACCTGAGAGTAGATCTGACCATATTGGAATAGTTGGGAGGAAGTTTGAGAACAGTTTGTTTAAAATAGTTTCTCTATATGGTATAGATTTTCACCTGTGTCATTGATGGTTTTAATTGTATTATTGGCTGTAGCCCTTAGTTGTTCAAAATAGTCTTTGAAGGGAGATGTACCTTCACGAACATCAGCAGTCAAGTCAAATATATCATCAACCACAGTGTCATATGAATTGTCTTGTCGATCATGCTCTTTATCAATGATTCCTGCAATTCCCGGCAGATTCTGTGTTTCATAATTAATGCTGTCAAGACTAGCTTTCACCTCGCTGGAGTTCCTTTTGCTACCAAGTACAATACAAGCAGCATATACTATATTACCTGCTTGTTTCAGTGTTTTGGCATTAACTAAAGCGCTGAAGATGTACATAGCCAACGTAAACCTATAATCTCTAATGTACTGTTGTTTGCAATGTGACTTGCCTGTTTCATCAGATGACTCTTACATGATCTTGTTTGCACTGTTCATGTTTGACCTTTCTGTACAAAGAGGTGTCTCTGCCCACTCCACTTCGATTACCAGCTATTAAAGACCTAGGATCTGCCTTTCCCAATGCATCGATGTAAGCACAATGTGCCGATTTGTCCTTCAGTGATATCCCTAACTCCTTACGTTCTTGGCCCCTAATGTATCTACCTCTCAATCTGTCCTTTGTGTGATATAGGTTGCCAGTGTAAGCTATATGAAATATGCCCAAATACTACGTTTCAGAATGTTCCTTTTAAAAATATGATTGCAATAGGTACAATATTGACTAAGAGCTCAGAATGTCAAGTGGAAACCGGAAGGTCCCTGGTTCAACCAACAAGACGGAGTCTAACAGCATGGCATGTTGTCACTGTGACGCAGTGTTAATTGTTAAAAAGTAAATGCCATCCCACACAGCATCAGATTTTGCTGTGTGGGATGGCACATTTTTTGTGTTAAATTGTGACTGTTGCCAGAATGCATCAGCGGTCAATTGTAAGCCTCAACAGATTGTTGTAATTGTAAGTAAGTAATGTAATGAAAATAATGTAACGTAAGTAAGTAATGTAATGTCTGAAAGCGGCACTTTTCTGACCTCACTGGCCGCACTGGACGGCCCGCCACTTTTTATTTCACACCTCCCCGGCTTAGCAGAGAGCGTGGTGTTGTAGAGGTCTCCCTGAACGCGTGCGTATGTCCAAAGTGCTGCCTCGCTGAGTCGTCTCCTGTCCAGCGTCCACTATTGTCTGAAAGTGGCACTTTTCTGACCTCACTGGACGGCCCGCCACTTTTTATTTCACACCTCTCCGGCTTAGCAGAGAGCGTGGTGTTGTAGAGGAGGTCTTCCTGAACGCGTGCATATGTCCAAAGTGCTGCCTCGCTGAGCCGTCTCCTGTCCAGCGTCCACTATTGTCTGAAAGTGGCACTTTTCTGACCTCACTGGACGGCCCGCCACTTTTTATTTCACACCTCTCCGGCTTAGCAGAGAGCGTGGTGTTGTAGAGGAGGTCTCCCTGAACGCGTGCATATGTCCAAAGTGCTGCCTCGCTGAGCCGTCTCCTGTCCAGCGTCCACTATTGTCTGAAAGTGGCACTTTTCTGACCTCTGACCTCACTGGACGGCCCGCCACTTTTTATTTCCCACCCGTCCAGTTTAGCGGAGAGCGTGGTGTTGTAGAGGAGGTCTCCCTGAACTTGTACCTATGTCAAAAGTGCTGCCTCGATGAGCCGTCCCCTGTCCAAAGTCCACTATTGTCTGAAAGTGACACTTTTCTGACCTGACACTTTTTTTCAAATACACAAGCAAATACAAATACACATTTTTTTTTATACTGTGTATCCATGCTGTATGTATGTCCTTAAATAATATACGTTTTACATTTATTTTTCTGATTACATTCTTATTTGTATTGTATTTTAGTTTTTAAATAGGTGAGATCAACTGTATAAACCCTATTAAAAAATGTGTTATCTTACCTGCACTATCTACTATTATTATCTGTAGCATATTTTGTTGTTGCTTTCATCATTGTTCTTTTGCTCCTGCAAATAAACAATATTGTATCATAATCATTTGCAAAAAAACATATATCTAACACACGCATGCACATTAATGGGGATCAATAGCCAATTTAAATTTGGAACAACCTCACTTAGAAGTGCTAGAGTTAGTATAAGCCATTTAAAAGACATACATCATAAATGTATTTTTAAAATAAATGTATGTCTTTCTTTGGCATGAATTATTGCTTGTCACCAGTCGCAGTCCCTTGACTTAATAATGGTGATGTGTGCTATTATTAAAGGCCCATTAATTTTTACTCTACATTAGTGTCCTGCGCAAGCTACTCAAAGGACAATTTTAGACCTGGATTTGTGATAAAATACAGATATAGGCCTATATCTGATATATTATGGGTGTACCATGATACAACAGTGCCTGATATGTTAATATAGCTCATACAACACACGGATATAAACACAACAGCCATACATCACTGCAAAATTCAACAATCTGCAGAAAGATAAGACGGGTTTATTTCAGTTTGTTCCACATACCATGGAAACAAACGTATTTGATGTCTTCCTCACCCAAAAAACAATAAGCCCTCCTGCAACTAAAGGTAAAATAATAATACATTTTGTGTTGACTATTCAGAAAGGCTGGTCTTTGATTATATAGCCCTCATTTGCAACAATTTCAAGGGTAGGTCTACAACAACTCACAGAAAAGGATAACCAAACTAAATAATGAATAAGCAAAACCGTTACAAAGTATCAAACATACAAACCAACAACAAACTCATTTCAACTAATTGCAGTTATAGGTGGATGGATGAATGGATGGGTGGATGATTTTCTGGCATAATCCTGAAGTGGCCAGTAGAGACTAGATCATTGGCTCTCAAAGTGGGGTTCTGGGACCCCCAGGGGTCCTTGGGGGGGGGGAGGGGGGGTTCCAGGGGGTCCCCTGCAAAATGTGTTAATACAGCATCACAATCATTTTAACCACTTCATCCATTATTCCATTTATATGTTAGCTATTCAAAAATAGCAGATGTACAAGCTCACAGCGCGTCACTTCGTGCCACACTGCGAGCTTGTACATCTGCTTTTTATTTTAAATGTTTACATTTTTTGGGGAGGAAATTTTGAGTTATTTTTGAATAAATTCGATTTTTTTTTAAACACATCTTCTCTTGTGGGGGTCTCAATTTGGGGGTCCTTGGCATGAAACAGTTTGGGAACCACTGCACTAGGTCATTCAGTTTTAAGAAATGCTGCAGGAGATTCAAGTAGTCTGCTGCAATACCACCAAAAGCGTCTATACATGAACACAATTGTGTTCGGTGGAGGGAAGCCGGGCGGGGAGGGTGATATTTGTCACTGCACGTATTCCGTCTGTCAGCAGGGAGGAGTGTTGGGCGGGAGGAGTAGAACGAAGGCTCTACGTCCTCCCGGTGGGGGCTCCTCACTGGCAGGTGAGGTGAGTCAGTAGGATACTAACAGTGACTGACAACACACATATGTGTGTGGGGAGGAATCAATAACGACTTGTGTTCTGGTAACTTTCCAACTAGGGCTTTATAGATACTTTATATTGATTATTGTGTCTCAGACAGAGAAGACCAGTGGTGTAAAGTAACTAAGTGCATTTACTCAAGTACTGTACTTAAGGTAGGGTAAGTGATATTTTTTTGGAGGGGGGTTTGGTTAAAAAGGTTAAAGTACTATATTGTGATAGTAATCATTGCTACAGAGCGTTTGTTCGGTCACAGGGGTCTCTCCAGCTCTTTAGTAAACACAATATAGTACATTTTCAGGTAGGTGACAACATTTAAGCCAATCAGGAGAGAGCACTGAAAATGCATTTTCTGTTTAATAAAGAGCTGGAGAGACATGGAGACTCCTTTTACTGAACAAACACTCTATACCAATGAGTACTATCAGAATATAGAGCTATTTAACACTTATTTTAACCAAAGTAAATCATTTACCCTACCTTTAAGTACATTTTTGAGGTATTTTTACTTTATTGGAGTATTTCCCATGTTCAAAGGGCTATGTATTGATTATGCAGTCTGAATGTCAAGTAAATAAATAAAGACTATGACTGACAGGTGAGAGAGGAAAACCTGAGCAGACAGATCTCCCCAGACTACTCATTTGTCATTTTGCTCAGGAGCAAGCAAAGTAATTAACAGGTTTTGTAATGTGCTCTCTGCCGACCTCTTGTGGCTCCTTTGCAGTGGTGTAAAGTAGTACATTAACTCAAGTACTAAACTAAAGTAAAATTGAGGTATTTTTTACTTTACTGGAGTAGTTCCAATTTTCAGTACTTTTACTTCTACTCCACTACATCTCAGAGGCAAATATTATACTTTTACTGCACTTCAATTATTAGCACACTTTAGTTACTAGTTTTTGTAGATCATTGCACCGTTGTATTCTGTTCTGAATTACACTAATAAATACAGCTCAAAAGAATGTAGTATTAATTTGCAATAATTTCCCTAGGTTTGTTGCAAAAAGATTTTCCATACATTTGTGGGAAGGGGTGTTAAAGTGACCGCACACACACACACACACACACACACACACACACACACACACACACACACACACACACACACACACACACACACACACACACACACACACACACACACACACACACACCAAAATCAAGTCATATGTAAAAAGTCTGATGATAGGCTATGAATGGTGGGTTAGAAAGTGAGTTGGTTAAATTCTGGGAAATGGGCTCCAATTATGGTAATATGGCTGGGGTCTGGCTTACTCATGTCCCCTGCCCCCAACTGTCCGTCACCTTTCCCATCACTGACAGGTGACTCACAAAAACACATTCAACTCACTGATGGAACTAAACCAACCTAACACTTATATGCGTTGAGGATCCTGGCATTTGAGTTTCAGGAAATGTCTGTATATGAGTACAGCATGATTACAGCATCACATTTAATTTGTCTGTTTTTGTGTCAGACTGCTGGAATGAGTCATGCACTGATCATCACTGACTCAACCTTTGGAAACACAGTCTTCTGGAGTGCCAAGGCTAATTGTTTAAAAGCAATCCCTAGCAGTCCCTGTAGGCTGGCCCACAGCGGGTTGACTCGAACGACATTGTCATCCTTAGATGGCACTCACAAGTCGGCTAAAAAAAATTAAAAGTTAAGTACCATAATTCCAATAGCTGCAAAATGCTGTTAAAACAGAAAAGGGCGAAAGGCTATGGGGTCACCAAAATTAGTAGCGTTTAACATATTGTATCTTGCATGCAAAATTAGCATTTTGACCAGTACTAGAGGAAAAGTCATGGGATCACTTAAATGGTTAGGGTTTATCGTCCATGGAACATGAATACGCTCATCATAGTTGCAAGTTTCAAGTCGCATGTCGCCCATTCAATTTTCAGCCAATTAACCCTTACCCCACACATTTCTGTGTTGCCACTGCTATTACCCTACTGCCACACCTGCCGGTGAGGAGCCCTCACCAGGAGGACGTAGCACCTATTCCTCACATTCATACTGACCATGATACTGACATGATACTGACATGACACTGACATGACACTGACCATGATACTGACCATGATATTACTGACCATCACAATCGACTAGCACATGCTTCAGTAGTATCCCCTCCAACAGTTGACCAGCCGGTGCATCAAACAATTCCCTCTAAACAGTCGACCAGCCAGTTGGAGCGTCAACAAGTCCACTCGCCACTCTTGGTACTGCAGTCACAGAACCATACAGAGGTCACCAGGTGAACGGTGAAGGCAGCCTGTGTGGTAGCTGGGTGGGTGCCGTCCGCTGGGGCCAGTTTGGTTGAGTGACATTCTGCCACGTGCTGGTGTGGTGAGAACCCAAACGCAGGACAGCCACGCAAGGTGGCGTTCAAAACCCATTATTGGGTGTTTTAATACAGGACGAAGGTGAACAAGAACATCTCAGACAAACAAACGAGGGGTGAATGAGGGGTGATTACAAATCAGATACAGCTGGGGCAAAGAGAAACAGAACCAAGACCAGGGAACAAACTCAGAAATACAAGACCTAGACACTACAATCAGTCACCCCACGGAGACTTGGATTCATGGATATTTTTACGCTTTTGTCGCATTCCTAAGCCAATAATTTGATGACCAGCGGACCGGTAGGCAGCGGTTCCGGTAGAAGGAGACACAAAGAGTCTCCTTTGTATCTCCTTCTACCGGAACCGCTGCCGCTGCCGGTAATCGATAGGAAAAAAAGCCATTTTGGGGGTGAACTATCCCTTTAACGACCCTTCAGAAAGCTGTTGAGCATTCTGTCTCCCCGGTCGGAGAGCCAGTAGCCTGCCATGGCCGCCACGGCTCCCATGAATATGGAGGTGTAGACCATGTCCCCCTTGGCAGCCAGGGTGGCCAGAGCACACAGCACCACCCCGAAGAACATCTGCTGCAACACCTCCACCTCGTCCTCCTGGATGTCATCAAACAATCCTCTCTCAGCAGCACCTGCACGGGGGAAGAAGAAGAGATGTGAAAAGCCTGTGCGTGTGTGTGTGTGTGTGTGTGCGCGCGTCTGTCGGAACATACGTATGAGAGTACACGGTGGTAACTAGTGATGTGCGGGTCGGGTTTTTTCATGACCCGCCCCGCCCCGCCCCGCCCCGCCACGGAACCCAACCCGCCACAACCCGCCCCGCGAACCCATATATACATCTATGGCTCAACCCGCCCGCGACCCGCGGGGGGGAAAAAAAGATAATCATAATCATAATAGCTCAGATTTATATAGTGCTCTTTTAAGTACCCAAAGTCGCTTTAAATGTCTACAGTAGCACAACGTTGTCATGGGCTAAATAAACAAGCATGTTGTTCAAAATAGTTTTTTTTTTTTTTTTGCGTGTGAGAGCGGCTGACCCGCTCACCCGCAGCCCGCATAATTGCCTCTGAAATCCTGACTCGACCACCCGCGCCGCGGGTTGACCCGCGGGACCCGCGGGTTACGGGTCGGCCCGCTCATCACTAGTGGTAACTAAGTGCATTTAAGTGCATTGCAGTATTGATACTTAGTGGAGTAGAAGTATAAAGTATCGAAAAAATGGGAAAATACTCAAGTAAAGTAAATAACTGTAACTGTACTAAAGTACAGTTACTTTAGTTTCCATACACCCACTGCATGCGTGTTATGCTGAGCTAGAGAACACCACTCACTGGGGAGCTTCTTCCTCACACAGACGTTGTCTCTGCGCTTGAATCCTTCAGCGCAGCGACAGCGGAACGAGCCGTCCACGTTGACACAGAACTCATCCAGGCCAGGACAGGCCAGAACCATCTCACCACATTCATCTATGTCTGCATGATGGAAACAATAAGCGCAGGAATGAATGCGAGATACTCACACTGATAAGAGTCAACTATACAGCCCTGACTGGTTCCCAAACAGTGGGTCGGGATCCATATGTGGGGTCGCGGACCAATTCTTATGGGTCCTGACTCCTGAAATCCCCCTTTATTTTTTAATTATAATTTTTTGAGTTATGAGTTAAAAACAAATTCAAATGTTTTTTCAAAACAATTCCATAAAAACAAAATAATAATAAATTCATTAATTAGAGGGAATTTGTTTTTATTAAGTAGTGAAAATAGCAAATCTACAAGCTCACAACACGTCTCATTGCGACGTGTTGTGAGCTTGTAGATTTTTTTTGTTTCACTAGTTTGAAAATTTCTCTTTTGGGTCTCAAGCTAAAAAGTTTGGGAACCACTGATCTACGGCACTGGTTCTCAATGCGGGGTCCAGGGACCCTCAGGGGTCCTTAAGGATGTTCCAGGTGTCTCCCATCCAAATTAGTTAATATAGCATAAAAATCAGTTTTAACCACTATTTAACCACAATTTAGCCGCCACATTATAGTACGGTGCGGTGGAGTAGAAATTAGGCTTTAGTAGCCTTTCCAGACATGTAGCACCCCAGAACGTGTCTGTTTTGAAGTTACCCAAACACTTGGCTCCTGTCAGCCTGTACCCAGGGGCACACTTCTTGCAGCGTGCAGGACCCCTGCCCATACAGCCCACACAAGCCTGGTCACAGCCTGTAGAACAAGGGAACAGTTACAGTATGATTAAGCAAAACAGAAAATAAGAAATCTACAAATGTGATTCAGCGCTGCATGTGAGCTTGTCAATCGTCTATTTTCATTGAGTGATACCGTCCCTTTTGTTTTTATTGAACGAAATGTCATACAGTATGTGTATATGGCTTATGTTATGACCTTAATAAACTTTAACTAAATACCTAACTAGTAACTAACTACCGCGAAGTACAAATCTCAGGCTACATCCAACTCAAAACAAAGAGGAGGAAGAAGAGATTAAAAATGCAGTAAGTGATATTTTCTTTTTTACATAAGTGTTAAATAGCTCTATATTCTGATAGTAATTGTTTCTATATAAGTCGATCTTTACAATGCCCTGATGTGAGAGACAATATTTCAAAAGAAAGATTAAGGTTGTTATGTATATGGAAAATCTAAATCTGTTGGAAACATTTTATTTCGATGGTGGTGTCATAATTACATTTAATATTGATATGGCACACTGACTATCAAGAAAATAAAAACATAGCAATTCATGTCAAAAGGTTTGCCGACCACTGCATTAGACAGACAACAATATTTCCTTTGCAGACGTCCTCCTCTGACACTGACCTCGGCATTCATATGAACCCTCTGTGTTGAAGCAGTAGGTGGCGGGAGGACACTGTCCCAGTTCTGTGCCACACTCATCAATGTCTGAAACATGGAAAACATGTCATTAATGTGCATTTTCTTTCCCAAGTCTTACGTAATTTACACATATATACGTGAACACTTTACAGTGTTGGAAGAAGTACTCAAATTTTGAACTTAAGAAAAAGTATTAATTCCACAAGTATAAATACTCTGTTACAAGTACTGTAAAAGTCCGGAATTCAAAATTTGTTTGAGTAAAAGTACAAAGTGTTGGCATCAAAATATACTGAAAGTAACAAAAGTAAAAGTACTTGTGCACGCAGAATGTTCGATTTCACAAGTTTTCAAGCAGATCTACAAGCTTTGTGAATTAATGGTTTTCAAATAATTGATAAATAATAAAAGTATAATATTTGGATCTGAGATGTAGTGGAGTAGGAGTAAAAGGATTGAAAATTGGAAGTAGCCTACTCCAGTAAAAATACCTCAAAATTGTACCTAAGTACAGCACTTGAGTGATTGATTGATTGATTGATTGATTGATTGATTGATTGATTGATTGAAGTTTGCAGAAAAAAACACACGAGAGTACAGTTCAATACAAGGTCAGCTAATAGGAATAAAAAAAAAAGAAAGAAAGCCATTGGCTTGTTTCCATTGGGGTCCTTTGTACTCAATTCAAAGTGTGGGGATCGAACCCACGACCTTGGCGTTATTAGCACCACGCTCTAACCAGCTGAGCTAAACGGCCTTCATTGCACGCATACTTAGTTACTATTTACACCACTGGCACTTAATAGACAAATGTACACAGAGAAAACGGAGAGCGTTATTCCAGTACCTACACATGTGTTATCATGGAGTAGCCATCCGTGTTCACATTGCAGGCATAGCTTGTGTTCTGGTCCTCCACATGTCCTACAGGCATCTGGACAGCTGTCCGCCACAACCGTTACACACAGCACTGAGCAGGCAGCCAGCAGCAGCAGGTGCCAGTGAACCATCGTTCCACTATGTGTCAATTGTTATAAACATGAGGGAACAGTCGTCACCACACTGATCCTACATAAAGCATGATTTGCTAATGTGAGAAGGCCTAATAAAAGCTTCCCCTGCCAGAAAAAAACACAAAAGTATAGGGCTATAGCCTAAACCTTTTGTAAACACTCGGGTAAAATGCATTGGATACAGGGTAGGTGGACACTAGGGACATCTGGGCACCTCGATGTAAAATCGGCTATTTTATCCAAAACGTGAAGAAAAAAAACGTGAAAATGGTCTTAATGTAAAGTATAAATGATGTGAACATGCATGATACATCATTATCAGACTTAATTTTATCATTCAACTTATTGTTTATGGCCCAAAATTACTCGATATAGGCTACAGGTTTTGTAGCAATTGTAGAAATACTAGCCATGGTTCACATGACGCTTGTATGACAGTCATGTTTCAGGGCTATAGAAATACTAGACCTTAATTGTCGAATGTTTAAAGAATGTTCTAATCATGTATACTTTACTTTACTTTACTTAAAAAAAAACTTTTTCTAAATATTTTATTTTTTAACATTTTGGAAAACATTTCCAATTTAACACCGAGGTGCCCACTCTTCATTAAGTGCCCACATATCCTGGCTGTTACCAATGCATTCAATGAAAATTAAATTAGCCTAAGTCTAAGAGAACAAGTTTAAGAACAAGTTTAATAGCCTATACACTACACACATTTGGAAGATATTTACCTCGTGTGTCGATTATCAACTTGACTTGTCGGCAAACAGACTCGCTAACATGTTTAATAGTCATTTAGATGACATATCATATCATTGCATGGCAGAGCTTTGCTTGCAGACAGACCGCACTTCATATGGAGAACTGATGAGGTGCGCTGGTTAACATGACCGCAACATGCCGAGAGGACGGGGCACCCTGCGATCAGTGAGCACCAGAGCACCGCTCAGTGTTGCCAGATTTTGCGAGAAAAATAAGCAACCAATTCTACGAAAACAAGCCCAAAAGTAAGCAACTGGGTCACTCACATTTAGTTTTTAAACCTATTACGTTGCGTTATTATGCGAAGTGTTGTGAGCTTGCAGATCTGCTATTTTCAAATGAATCATGGGGGAAAAGTGAAAAAGTTGAAATATTTGTTAAACCCAAATCTGGTACGTGGGTCCCTTGTGTTGGAAATGTAAAAAACGCTGTTTAGAACAGTTTATGAAGGTGTACGGTGGCGACGAAAAAAAATCTCAAGGTATACGGCGTACACAGCATCTGACGGTAGAACACACCACTGGTCACTACCTCAGCAGCCTGATGGCCTGAAAGTCTAATATCTCCCCCAAGCGATAGGGATGTATCCCTTTGGCTTATAGCTGTTAAAATGTTTGCTTTCCACACGGGAGACCCGTTTTCGACTCTCGGGCTTTACACTTGCACAAAGTATTTTCAGATAGGTATAGGGATACGATCATACACGGACGGCAGACAGACAATCAATCACATATTGATTTTGGGGGTCCTTGACCTTGACATGAAAATGTTTGAGAACCACTGGTTTAAACAACATTAGACAGCAAGCCCAAATAAGCAACTTCACCTTAGAAACTAGCCCAAAAAAACGCAACTACAAGCAATAAATTTACATAAAAACAAGCCCAAAGTCGCTTATACAGGGCTGTGACAGGACTGTGTTGTTTTATTTTGTTGTTTCCTTTCTAAAGCACTTTGTAACCCAGTTTTGAAAGGTGCTATATAAATAAAGTTTTATTATTTTGTATTATTATTATTATTATAAGCAGACATGGCAACACTAGCACCGCTCCTCCGGTCTATCAAGTAGACTATATTCAACAGGCGGTTTTCTGTGTGGCACCTATCACGTTCTAACGCAACTGGTGGAGGGCCAATCACTGCTCGCATGCACCATGCACACAGATAAGCACATGTATTTATAGACAAACAAGTGTTCATGGATATAATTAGTATATCATCAAGGACCATGTCACAACTACTGCTCCAAAATGTATGTTATTATTATTGCGGCTATAGTGTCCATAAACTTGCTTTATTTGACAAAAAATGTAATACAAAGATCAACAGAAAATTGGACCAGGTTAACAACAACAACAACAACAACAACAACAACTATAAAGTAGGCTATAGGTCTACTGGACAACACAAGGTAGGCATATTTAATTGATATAGCCTAATTTGGTAGGCTGCTACAGCTAATTATTTGGAGGACAGCAGTAGCCTACATTTAGCTTAAATTATTTAGGAATTTTAAATAAAAAACTAAAACAACTTAGTAGGCTACTTTGATATAAGCAAGCTACATTTAGCAATCATAGCATAATGACTAAATATGTTATAGTTCAAAGTAGCTATGGGACTGCTTGCATATTAAAGCTTACCAATTTCAGCATTTATTTTTTCACTGATCACATGTGAAGTGAAATGCAGTCAAGCGGTGGGCTTTGGTAGATTGCAGGGTCCTCCAAGTATTACATTTAAAATGTGTCCAGGGGGCTGCAGTCTGAAATACATGAGCAAGTTTGAAGGCCTGAGTCCCTGTGAGACCCCCCACCCCACTCCCAACCCCAATATGAACACTGTATGCAGCGCATGCTTTAGTTCTGGCTATGTACAGTCACTGTACATAGCCAGAACTAAAGCATGCGCTGCGCATTTCCTCTGTACCAGGAGTAGCCCGTACCCTAACAGTACACCCTTTTTTCCTCATGCTGACCATGATACTGACATGATACTGACCATGATACTGACCATGATACTGACCATGATACTGACATGATACTGACCATGATACTGACCATGATACTGACCATGATACTGACCATGATACACTGACCATGATACTGACCATGATACTGACATGATACTGACCATGATACTGACCATGATACTGACATGATAGTGACCATGATACTGACCATGATACTGACCATGATACTGATATCATACTGACCATGATACTGACATGATACTGACATGATACTGACATGATACTGACATGATACTGACATGATACTGACCATGATACTGACCATGATACTGACATCATACTGACCATGATACTGACCATGATACTGACATCATACTGACCATGATACTGACCATGATACTGACATCATACTGACCATGATACTGACCATGATAGTGATGTGATACTGACCATGATACGGACCATGATACTGACATCGCACTGACCATGATACTGACCATGATACTGACATCACACTGACCATGATACTGACCATGATACTGACCATGATACTGACCATGATACTGACCATGATACTGACATCATACTGACCATGATACTGACCACGATACTGACCATGATACTGACATCATACTGACCATGATACTGACCATGATACTGACCATGATACTGACCATGATACTGACCATGATACTGACATCATACTGACCATGATACTGACCACGATACTGACCATGATACTGACATCATACTGACCATGATACTGACCATGATACGACATCATACTGACCATGATACTGACCACGATACTGACCATGATACTGACATGATACTGACCATGATACTGACCATGATACTGACCATGATACTGACCATGATACTGACCATGATACTGACCATGATACTGACATCATACTGACCATGATACTGACCATGGTACTGCCATGATACTGATGATGTCAGGATCATGTCATAGGGCTGTGACAGGGTCTGACATCCCTCTGACCTGTCACAGGGACGTTCAGTGCAGATGGGCCAGATTGGTATCATGGGACTTGCCGCCGGTCACCACGGCCGGTCACCACTTCCGAAGCACCCGATAGCTAATCGATCACAACTTTAATAGAATTCAACTTATTAAAGTATAAATTATGAAAATAGAACTTATACAGATGTAGACAGCTTATACCATATACTGTGCATTAAGTTGTAAAATCCATTCATTGTGGTATACTGTAGGATGGTAATTATGTTTATTTCCCAGTTTTTCTCAGCTCCAATAGACATTTATGGTGTGGCATCCTCAACTGATCCACTTTCTTCCAGTCAGTTTCATACACCCCCCCTGTCTTTCTTATTTTGTCATATTGCTTCATCATCCTCCGTCCCGCAGACAGCTCAGACAGGAGCGCCTGCGTCTGGGAGGGCAGGTGGAACAGAGTCAGTCCCTGAAGAAGCTCTGGTAATCCCCAGTCGCCGCCGGGCGGCTGCGACGTGGTAAAAGTCTCAAAATTCACCAGCATAAACCGTTCGCCGGCCCTGCCAGCCTTCTTGTCTGCTCCGATGCAGCACAGAGAGGCGGTGAACAGATCAGAGTAAGGGGAAGACATCTGAGGAGAGGGTCCCTTGTCATCTTCCCTGTTTCCGTAAGTGGCAGCATCCTGGTGGTGGTGGTGTTGACGGCTCCATTCCTCTGTCCTGTCCCGGGCCTTTTGGGTTAGGACCAACACGACTCGCCCCCGCCCCACGCTGTCCAGATGCAGGAGCTGGGAGTGCAGCCACGGAAGAGGTCCCAGGGAACACTGTTCCACTCTGCTCCACTGGTCCACGGACACACTGAAGCCCTGGTCACAGAGCAGGGAGCCCAGCCCACACACTGACTCTGACACAGCGCTGCCCCCCTCTGGAGGGCTCAGCAGCACCACATGGCCTCTCACTGTTGCTTTTAGAGAGAGGAGAGAAGAAATGAGGGGTTATGTACTGTAAGTCAGTGGTTGTAAACCTACCCTGGAGGGCGGGGCCCCCAGATGACAGTAAAGTGGACTTTTAAGACCTTTTTAAAAAGAAAGAAAAGAAAAAAGACCATTACTGCATCAAACGTAATCAACAAACAATACCATAAAGACTGGTCAAGCATTGCCCAAATTGTCAATTAATATGAGAAAGAGACAAACATTGTGAAAATAGTAGATACAAGCTCATAAAGCCTTGCAACGCTTTTTTAATATCAATATCCATCTGTGGAACCGAGTCCAACAAAATGTAATGCCTCAACTCATTCTAAGTGCTTGTCAGGGTGGGGGGTCCCCAGTTCAAATACGATTATTTGGGGGGTCACGGCTTGAAAAGGTTGAGAAACACTGCTGTAAGTGATTGTTGACTTGTTCACCACAATAACCCAGTATCCCTATTTTGGGGCATTATGTGTGTGTACCGGCACATAATACATCGCAATGCAACGCAATGCATGTCAGCTTGTAGATCTGCTCTTTTCACCGCATGACACCGTTGTACAACAGTACAAGTATAAATAGTAAACTCACTAGTAAACTCACTTTGTAAACAGTTACCGTAGCGCCAGCTCTGAGCCCATCCTGTAGTAACAGAAAAAAAAACAGTGAATGATCATTATATTATTTATCATTATTCAATATCATTATCATCCGTCAACATCATCTTTATTTAATTATTTAAAGGCACAAACTACTGAAGGAACACAATAATTCAAGTGAATAATGTATCAACATGTTCTCCGCTCCGTAACACAGGAAGAAAATAAGAAAGAATGAAAATGGAAAGGAGTAAAAACATACTCTTGAGCTTGTGATGCAGGAGACAGAACATTAGAGCTGCCAAACAAAGCAGCAGCACTGAAGCGATGACCAATAGATTCCACCGGCCCCTGGTGTCTGTCAGGGGTAAACGTGAACATGATTATTAATCCCAATTTATGTTGTAGTGAATCTATCATAGTTCCATAATCATAAATTTCATTGAATCATCAATCATCAAAGTTTAAAAATGTATCTGTCTTAAATGTGGCTGTAACAATTTTTTTCTCAGATGGTTACAAATTAACACTTAGTTGGATGTTTGGGGTCATTTTAACATCTACTCTGGCTTTTATGAGCACCCCAGACAGTTTTTAAGTTGTTTGATTCAGTATTTAGATAATTGATATTAATTTTATCAGACATGCCCCCTTCCTATACAACCCCATTGTAACTTCAAAACTTTTTTCAATTAGGCCTTCTCTTTTCATTTATTTAATTTTATGTATTTATTTTCATTTTCCAAAGAAATTATAAAAAATGCCCTGTGACAGTGGCATTCAGTCATACTCACTGTCATTGATGCAGAAGGGACCCAGGTCATTTTCCAGTCCTTTAAATTTTGCCTATACAATGGTAAACATATAAACAGATCATTTAGCATAATGTATTTTAAGCATAATTTGCTATTCTATGATGCATATATTATACATTGGGGGACAGCTTGAAATAAATTACCATTACACATGGTGCAAGTTGAATGTTTATATCTTCAAACACCCCCGGAATCTCCTGCGGATTAAACGATAGTCAACCCAGTTGTATTAAAGAGGGTGCAAGCAATATACTTTTGTAAAAGAATAAAGATTTTTTTTTAAATTGTTCAGTAAAAGGGGTCCATCTTTATTAAATAGAAAAAGAATTATCAGCTCTGGATAGCAAATTTAACCAATCAGGAGAGAGAACTTGACAAATATTATTCTTTAACTTAAATTTGATAGTGTTCCAGTTACGACTTTGTCTGTATCAGACCATCAATTCCAATTTCACTTGTTTATTCTGTATCCTGTATAGTTCTCTCTCCTGACATTCTGACCTGAAAATGTATTTCCTGTTTACTAAAGAGCTGGAGAGGTGGAGAGATTGCTATCAGAACATAAAGCTATATTAACACTGATTTTGACAAAGAAATATCACTTACACCCCAGTAACACAATTAAAGCAACAAATAACGTTAAATAATGTTATAAGGTTTACTCTTACCCATTGTCCCTTGCTGTTTTGTCTCCAGCTACCATTTGACAGTGGCCACCTGAAGCCCTGCATCTCCTTGCACTTGTTGTGTGCTGTTTGCTGACATGGCCACACTTCACCTTCTAGCCTGCAGGGGGCACACAGGTTCCATGACAGCATTGCAGCGTCATTGTAGGTCATCTGGCCCTGGACTACAGACATGGATACATTGTTCCATACAGTCTTCTGGGAGGCCTCTGGAATTTTGACAGAAGGAAAATCAATGTTGTAGCAAAAGAGCAAATTTAGCAAAGAAGACATCAGTGACATTAATGCCTGTGGTGGAAAGTAACAAAGTACATTTAAGTACTGTACTTCAGTACAATTTTAAGGTATTTTTTACTTATACTACTGGAGTATTTTCAATTGTCAGTACTTCTACTCCACTACATCTCAGAGGCAAATATTGCACTTTTACTCCACTATAATTATTTGAAAACTTTAGTTACAATTTTCTTTGATTTTGATTATTATTACAAAACATACATTAACCACATCAGCCTTATATACATTTCGGCCATTTGAAAATAGCCGATCTACAAGCTCGCGATGCGACGCATTATGAGCTTGTAGATCTGCTATTTTCAAAAGATTCTAATACATTTTATACATCAGAAAACTTGTGAAATGGGACATTCTGCAAATTGAGTACTTTCTACTTTTGATACTTTAAGTACAGTTTTATGTCAATACCTTTGTACTTTTACAAAAGTAAAAGTTGAAGGCCGAACTTGTACTTGTAACAGACTTCTACAATAGGTTATTGATACTTTTACTTAAGTAAAACATGTGAGTACTTCTTCCATCACTGTTCTACACTAAATCCACTATCCCGTCACCTTTAAACTGAGAGAGGAAAGGATTTGGCAACAAAAAAACAAACCACTGACTCTCACCGTGTTTTGTGAAGGGGCAGCTTACGGACCGCCGTGACCTCTGGTCACGCTCATCCCACCATACCTGGAATACACACAAACACACGCACACGTGGCGTGCACACACATAAACACACAACACACACACACACACACACGCACACACGCACACACGCACACGCGTCATCGTGGTGATATGCCACCACAAATATTAACCCAGTAACCTGAGCAGGGTAACCCTATACAGTACCTGGAGACACATGCAGGATGTGACGAGGTATAATGGAATGCTCGTCCTGTTCCACAACTACACATGGACATAAAATACAAAACAGTTATTATGTAAGCAAGGAGTGAGAAAAAACAAAACAAAACAAAAACTTCATATGATGAAAGATAATTGCCAACAGAAAGGTTACCTGGCATTTTCCATTCCTCTCATACTGGAGGCAGACAACAGTAGGGAGGCCCTTGTTCTTGTCATCAACATGAAGCTCAACCTGATTCCTCTCCTGATTAACTGTACTATTGAGTCTGGGGACTGACAGAAAGACAAGACAAAATAAGACTCAATGAGATTTACAGTACGGTCAATCTGTGTAAGCTGGTTTCTAACTACAGATCCCTGTACAGAATTTTACAACTGAGGTTATAGTTACAGCTAATAGTATCTAGGATACATAGAAAAAATAAAAATAAAAAATAACCAGCCATGGCCACTTTGGGGCAGCAATGTTTTCCATCACCTCAAGTTAACAAGTATTATCAATAAGGGTTATTATAGTTAACTAAAACTAACTAAATAACAGAAACTGACACATTGAGAGTTTGTAGATCTGCTATTTTTGCATTCTTTCTGATTTTGTTGAATCTTGCCCCCGACTAATGCATATTACAATAAAAAAATTAAACCAATAAAACTACATAAAAAAACACCCAAAAAACTAACAATAATTTCCAGAGTGTCACTCACCATCACACTCCTCTATGCGTTCCTGTGATGCTTGAGCACAGACTGAGGACAGACAGGAATACGTATGAAACACAATATTCTTTTAAAAAACACAGAAAGGTTTGGGTGCTAAAAGACCAACTCTTCACAAAAATATCAATCTGTTGTGGGGTATTTTTATGTGTGCTGTGTAAAGACATTGTAAACTCTTTTAGAAAGAGTTGACATACCGTACCTTCATCGATAGAAGGCATTACAAGCTCTTGCTTTAGTTTAGTAGAGAGAACAAACACAGACACGCTGCTGCTGAACGACACTCCAGACGGCTTAGTAATTACTAAAGTCACCTGTAGATGTGACACACACACACGCACACGCACACGTGCACGCGCACACGCACACACACACACACACACACACACACACACACACACCAATGTTCGCCAATGTACAAGCTCACAATGCATTGCCATGCGGCGTGCTGACAATTTTGGAAAATCTTTTGGAAATGAAACATTTAGAAAATGTTTCAAACATTTAGAAAATGTTTCAAACATTTAGAAAATGTTTCAAACATTTAGAAAATGTTTCAAACATTTAGAAAATGTTGATCTTTGGAAATTGACATGCCCAAAATAGGGACGCCAGGTTTAAAGTGGTTAAGTGAAAATGCACCTAACCTTTTCTCAGGATACAGTATAGTTTAAATGTCAAATAATGTCCTGATTGAACTGTACCTGGGCCTCCTTTGCAGGCGTCGTAGGAGTTACTGTGAACTGTACCTTCTTACACACAGGCAAGCTGGGTGCAGCAGTGTAGCACACTGTAACAAATGCTGTAGAAACAGAGGAACAACAAAAGCATATTTTACTGGAGCAATATTTACTGGAGCAACATAAAGTAAAGAATAGCCTAATAAGATATTTTACTTTAAAGCACTAGAAAGACATTTTCCTGGTAACTTGCAATTGTTGGAAGACAAAAAAAAAACTCTAATGATCTTGCAAACTATTCTCCTAAGACAAAACCCACTGTTTTCCCAAACAGTGGGCCTCGCACTGCGAGGCGTTGTGAACTTGTAGATCGTCTATTTTCATAATTTTTGCATCTATCTTATATTATTTGCCAATTTGGCAATTTGGTTTGTTGATCACTTTTGATGCAGTAATGGTCTTTTTTCTCTTCTTTCTGTCTTTTCTTTTTTTGAGCTATTAAAAAGGTCTTAAAAGTCTTTAAATTGTCACTTCACTGTCATCTGGGGACACCCTGGGACCCAAAATAAATGCGTAGCAAAAAATCCTGAAGGGGGTGTCAACAAGTGTCATTTGGAGCGGCGAACATCTTGGTGGGGGATAAACAGGTTGACTTAACATTGACTCCCACCAGTATGTCTGCAGACTGCAGCTATGCCACGCCCCCGTGGTGACGAGGGTCCTTGAAATTAAAAAAGGTTGAGAGGATGTTCACACACCTCTCTTACCTCTGATCCCTTTGTCGTCGTCCTCCTCCCCATGAAGCCCAGAGCTTCTTCCTTCAGCTGCTGTTCCTTCATTCAGATTTATATTGAGTTGTATTCCTATGCTCAGGCATAAAGCGCACTGTGCTCCTTCCTCCTTATTGCAACAGGCCATATTGGCCTGCACCTTCATACCAGTAACCTGCGCCGCTTCATTCTCTGAAGTAGAGAGAGAGGGGATGGGCATCTCATCCCTCACGCTGCATCTTGACAGATTCTGTGTGAGAGACACAGTAAAGAAAATACAGGTTTAAAACAAAATGCAGTTTAACCCATTAAGACCTGAGGCCGATTCTAAAAAATGCCTTCTAAATCCTAAAAGTTTTCTGGAAAAAAAAAACATATGTTGCTATATCAGTGGTTCTCAAACTTTTTCCATGTCAAGGACCCCCAAAATTATATGTATTTGGCCGCCGACCCCCATCTCAAAATATTTAGTTCCAGGGACCCCGAGAAGCAAAGATTTTAGTTAAAAATGTATAGCCAAGCAATGTACTACATATACGTAGCTAAAATTTTTAATTACACAGATGCTTTCCCGGCATGATTGTCATATGGCGGAGCATAAATCATGCAGTAGCTTCACAGCACCTTCTTAATTACTTAACGAGACACATGTTGCTAGGTAATGCCTTACATAGTAAAAATCTTTCTATTGATACACGCTATCAGGACTTTATAATGTTCAACCTTCAGTCGTCCATCCTGATTCAATATTTGAAAGGAATAATCTATGATGATTGTGCATGGTGGCCAAAAGGAAATTAAGAAAACACAATGTCAGTGTATCCAAGGAAATGAAATGTGTGCTTTAACAATATAAACTGTGTATAGAACAGGATATTTGCGCTTCTGTGTGCAGTGGCAGTGTTTATGTACACTCTACCTCCGAGCAAACAACTTCTTGATTGTCATATCCAGTGGTATACAAAGCCAAGGCTGGTGTTGCGAGTGTCAGCAGAATATATCCCAACGTCAATGCAGAAGAAAACATGTTTTTTTTTCTTTTTTCTCCCCCCTGGGATACTCTGAGTGAGACGCTTGTATTTTAGACCAAATTTCTCCAATATTCAGTAGCAGCAGTAACAAGTCCTACGTATATGTCCCCCTTCATGTCATATGGCTCGAGGTTGGAAACGACCCCCACAATGTGCTGAGACTGGACTGGACCCTGCTGGCTGGGACATGAATGGTCTGTTTTCATCAAGTCTGTGGCAGCCAGGTCACTTCTTTGTGACATTTGGTTGTTCACAACTTCACATGACCTGAAGAAGGAAAAAGATCAGATGATGACAGCTATACACTGTAAATCTGGAGAGGCAAGGCAAGGTCCTGATTTTGGCAGATCTATAATTAAAGCATTAAGCTGTTACACCCCAACACAAATATGAAGAGTCAACTTAATGTTGAGAGTGTAATAATTGATCTAGTCATATCAAAGACTATAAAATGGTCCCCAATGCCTCCCTGCTTGCAGTGGTGTGAAGTAACTAAGTACATTTACTCAATTGCTGTACTTAAGTACAATTTTGAGGTAATTTGACTTTACTGGAGTATTTCCAATTTTCAGTACTTTTACTTCTTGAGACAAATATTATACTTTAACTCAACAACAATCAATTGAAAACTTTAGTTACTAGTTACTTTACAGATATAAATTATTATATTATAAAACATACATTAACCACTTCAGACCCATTGTATACATAGGCTATTTGAAAATAGACGATCTACAAGCTCACAACGCGTCGCATTGCGACGCGTTGTGAGCTTGTAGATCTGCTATTTTCAAACATTTTAGTACTTTTACTTTTGGTACTTTAAGTATATTTTGATGCCAATACTTTTGTACTTTTACTCAAGTAACATTTTGAACACAGGCCTTTTACTTAACAGAGTATTTCTACATTGCGGTATCGATACTTTTACTCAAGTGAAGATTTTTGGTACTTTTTCCACGACCACTGCCTGCTTGGCACTCAGCATCAGGGTTGGATTGGTTCCTGTGACATACTAGTCATGTCTAGGGTGTGTACTTGAACATCAAGCTGCCTCACGCTAAGGAAACAGGAGATCGGCTCCTGACCTACTGACTTACTTATTAGAAGCATGAGCTAATTGAAAATAGATTTGTTGAATAAATCACTGGCTGGGTCTGAAAGAAGATAAATGTGGACTCCAACATTAGAGGCTTTTATACTTAATAGAGAATAGTAAACAAACTATCCCTAGGCTACTGTTTCCAGGCAACACTCTTCTTCTCCAAACGTTTTAAGCAGCTGGTGGAAAGTAATGATTATGAATATCTTTAAGTGGCCCTTTGAGTGTCCCTGTCTTGCCCTAAGAGGACTGACCGTGGGTAGCTACTGGGACGTAAGTCGGGGGCTTGATCAACCCCCGGCTGGGTCACCTGGGCGAGGGTGTATGTTGCGAGACCCGAAACACCCGTTGAACCCAGGCTACAACACTAATGATACGTCCCAGTCCATGTGATGTTTTTCTTTATAAGTCAGGTGTTGATTTTTCTTTCTTTTCTAAAATGCCACAGAATTCTCTCCCTGCATCACATACTAGAGAGCTGTTAAACCTATTTTGAGATGGACAGTAGGCCTACAGTAGAAGTAATTCCCAACCTTAATTAATACAATTCTTTATTGAGTTGGTCTCACTGACCTACGTTAGCTGTTTTACGTTCTGTTTACAGAAAATACAGAAAGCGTACACACACGCACGCAGGCATGCACGCGCGCGCACACACACACACACACACACACACACACACACACACACACACACACACACACACACACACACACACACACACACACACACACACACACACACACACACTGACACACACACACACACACACACACACTGACACACACACACACACACACACACACTGACACACATACCTGTGTGTACGTGTGTAGGGATACTAAGTGTAGGGATACTAAGGATTAGTCAGACTGCTGTATTGCTGTACATGCAGATTCCTCTGAAAATAAAACTGAAAGTAAAGTGAATCAACCTTTTGTCACATGTATGGTGAGGACCTAGCCCTGAAACATGACTGTCATACCATGACAGTCATGGTGCCGAGTCCCCCTGGTCTAAAGTTGTGTTCGATTTTTTCACATTGCCATCTCTCACATAAACATAAACGTTCAGATTTCAAATATAAAGTGCTTTCCACCGAGCCACGGATGTTACAAGGCGATGCGGACCGCGATGAGTACCCGTATCTCCCGTATTGTTCAATAAAAAGCATTTTAATCCCATCGCCGGCCATTTTTTATTTTTTTTTATTTTTGGTTTTGTAATGTATCAGAGTGCAATACACCTCCCAACCATTAGTGTCGCATGGTTGAAAGTATCGGAGACAATTTGGAGAAAATGGCCGGCGATGAGATTAAAATGCTTTTTATTTAAAAATACGGGAGATACGAGTACTCATCGCGGTCCGCATCGCCTTGTAACATCCGTGGCTCGGTGGTAAGCACTTTACATTTGAAATCTGAACGTTTATGTTTATGTGAGAGATGGCAATGTGAAAAAATAGAACACAACTTTAGACCAGGGGGACTCGGCACCATGACGCTTGTATACAAGCGTCATGTGAACCATGGCTAGGTGAGGACCCAAGTGCAGCAGCAAGGTAATGATCAAAAACCCAAAACTGGATGTTTTACCCCAGTCAAGCATATTTTTGGGACCATCCCTAGGGAGGATCTTTGTGCCACTTTGTGCCTCATTCATTGTCTAGTCCAGGTTTTGTAATTATGCTATTATGTTCCTTGGTCTAGTTTTCGTCCCCCTCATACTGTATGTACAGTATATCAGTTGTCCAGTCAGTCACCCACGCATTTGGGGTTCTCACCACACCAGCACGCAACAACCCCTGCCTATTAACTCAATAAAAATACACTACTGAATGTTAATAAATTACTGTTCATGGGAAAGGCCCTTCTAGAGTGTGTGGGAATCTTCATTTAGCAGCATTACAATCACATGGCATTAGTAATGATTAAATACATTTGCAGTGATATAGTAGGCTACTTACCGTGTGGAGGTTGAACAGTCGTCTAAAAACTCCAGTCTTCAGTGTATTCAGGACCGTTTCTCAAGCCAGCCACCCTATGACTGGTTCAGGACAATATAGTACAAGGCGTGACGTTACACTTACCTACTGTAGTGTGTCCCATGTCCCCTCCTTCTCTCTCTCTCTCTCTCTCTCTCTCTCTCTCTCTCTCTCTCTCTCTCTCTCTTTCTCTCTCTTAAACACTCCCTTAAGCAAACACACAGTTATACTGTACTGCTCTATATTCTTCATTGTACTGTGACCAATAACAGAACACAGGCTGGTTAAAGTCCATGGATATTGCCATTGCATTGTCAAAATAGACCTCCACCTTCTATGGTCTATTTTATAAACACAAATTTCTGTGGAAAATAGGTTGTGAAACAATGGGTCTGGAGTCATTTTGATTTCAACACTGTGTTAAATTTCGCATTGATTGTCTCATTCATTCATTCATACCTGCCACGGATCAGTGCATTTCCTGGTCTTTCCAGTTTAACAAGTCTACAGCTCACACCTGATAATCCTCGTTAAGCCTTTGACCTCATAATGCTAGTAGTAGGCACATTGCGTCATGCTCATACAGTGTCTTTACCAGTGGTGGAAAGTAACTAAGTACATTTACTCAAGTGCTGTACCTAAGTACAATTTTGAGGTATTTGTACTTTACTGGAGTATTTCCAATTTTCAATACTTTTACTCCACTACATCTCAGAGGCAACTATTGTACTTTTACTCCACAACAATTATTTGAAAACTTAGCTACTAGTTACTTTTTTGTTTTTGATTATTATTACAAAACATACATTACCCACTTCAGCCCTATATATACATTTAGGCCATTTGAAAATAGCCGATCTACAAGCTCACAATGCGTCGCGAAGCTTTAACTACAAACAGATCTACAGTAGACTCCACTACCTGTGAGGAATGTCCATGAAGTGTTGCTTTCTTACAAACTTACACAACACTTATGGAACTTTCTTTCCTGCTCAGTGCTATCATAGTCAGCATCATTTATACTCCACTTACTATCAGTGTTGGGCAAGTTACTCAGGTCAGTCATAAGTTATAGATTTATATTACTAGTTTAAAAAGTAACACCACTGGCTGAGTTGAGGATGATAGGCAACATGAAAGAAGAAGAAAAAGCCCCTATGGCAGATTAGAGTCCACTAGTACATACATTTACAGTTAGGTCTATATGTTGTCTGGTAATATCAATGACAGCCCATTGTGTATGTCTGTAGCAAAAATAACATTTTGACAAAAATGTCCAAGCACAAATCGGCAAGCATGGTGATGACCTCTGTAATAAGTCCATTATACTAAATAATTACAAATAAATAACTATATTAAAGAGTATAAATTAGGCTTTAGTCTCTTGAAAAGAAACATAACAAGTTGCTTGGAGAAACAGAAACTATACAAAATGTCATTGACTATTGAGTCAGTGAAGTCAGACAGCTCCACCTTCAGGTCAGTGTGGAGACGAGCAAACAATGAAATACAGTAGTTTTATTTTTATTTTTCTATTAAACCTAAGTTGTTGCAAAAAGGGTAGGCAAAATAAGCCTCGGCTTCAGCCTACACCTTTTCGGTGCCACTAGCATTAGTGGACTCAAATGTATGTATGTACAGTATATGTGCTCTTTTAAATGGACCGAAATAAAGATTTACTACTTTGGCGAATGTTTCATCAGTTTTTTTTTTATTGTTAGTTGATTATTCTTGATGCAGTAATGGTATTTTTTTTTCTTTAAAAATGATAATAAAATTGTCACATCACTGTCATCTGGGGACGCCCCAAAAATCATGTGGGGACCCCCTTGGGGGTCCCGACCCACAGGTTGAGAACCACTGGTGTAGAGAGCAGAGATTCAGTGCAAACAAAACAAACACAAACTCAGCTTGATACTGTTTTAATAGCTCAACTGTTAAAAGGGGGGGGGGGGGGCAATTATTTTGATTCCATAAACAGTTGTTTTTTCAAAACTTTGGATTTTTGTGTAAAGTGTACCAATCACCAGTTTAGAGCTATTTATTATTATTATTATTATTAAAGCACAGACGGTATCCATATCAGTAGCCATATTCAAATTCAGTACATTTAGCAGTATTTTTGCATCTACCTTTCATTCAGATTGTATTTAGTCAGTGTATCTTCAAAATATTAATTACATTTTACATAATGATATTTGAGAATTGTATGCTTACCAATTTATTTTTAAGTCTTCCAATTAAAGAAAGTTGTTCTAACTCAGGCAGGCAGCTGTTTTAACAGATTCATTAATAGAGAACTAAATAAAATATAAAGAATGTTTTCTTTGTACCGTCTGATCAGAGACTTACATCTGGTGCAAACAAAAAAAGTAGTTCTGTTGGACTTTACCCTTTAAGTTGAAACAACAACAAAGACATGAACACTTTATTTATTCACTAACAGACTAGGTCAGTTGTTACCGGTACCGCACATGTGGGTAGCCAACTGACACTGCGAAGCTTAGTTTATATACTTCATTGTACTGTGTGACAAAAGTATAAATTAGACTCAACACTCCTACAATTTATAAGTGTTTAGTTTTAAACAGTGGGAGATCTATTTGGTGTAATGGTGCACCCAGTTATAATTGTGCAACAAGGAAGTCAGACAGTTCTCTCTGAAGAGCAAGCTCAGGAGACACAGACCAACAGCGCAGTGTCGGGGCAGAGGGAATACTGTAGTCCAAAGCGAATGTTCTAGAAGAAAAACACATTATTCTTATTGGTAGAATGGCACTAGTAGTCAGTGGTGGAAAAAGTGCTCAAATGTTTTATTTGATTTAAGAAGGTTGAGCAGAATTGCTGTATGATACCTGATAGCAGTAATCTCCGTGTTATGGATGCTGAGTCTTGCTGTCCCGGGGGTTTCTTGCAGTATGGAATAAACCGCAGGCTTTGCCACTGGAAGGCAGACGACAAGACAAATCATCAAGTATTTCTGACACACACATACGCGCACGCACACACACGCGCGCGCGCGTGTACACACACACACACACACACACACACACACACACACACACACAATCTGTAATTTTTTGCACACATGATATATGATCCCACTCACCTAAAATTCCTTCAGTGTTGTTGCCTGATGGAAACTGTCTCAAGACAGGCCAGAGAAGTTTCTCTCCCTTCCTCTGATGAAGCAGGATGACAATACGTGTATCTCCGATTGAAACGTCCATCTCATTGTACCGCAGAATCAGTGTGACACTACAAACAAACAAGCATATATATATATATATATATATATATATATATATATATATATATATATATATATATATAGAGAGAGAGAGAGAGAGAGAGAGAGCCCTGAACTGAGCTACCCCAAAATGCATGAGGAGTGAGCAGGCCGCTTCTTATCACCTGACAGGGGGGAGTTTCCCCGGTTGGACGTAGCGTGTGGAAGGAACACGTTATTCCAACCAGGTCCTTTCCCCTCCATCAGGCGTCCCGGCTGACTAGGGGGAGGCAGTATAGAGACCAGGATTACTGCATGTTTTTTGTGAGGGTACCTACTCTAGGGTACACGGGGAGAACATGCAAACTCCACACAGAAAGGCGCTTTAACTTACTTTTATTTTTTTGATCCATACATGAAATCTGTCCCATACCAGTCTGTTGCTACAGAATAAAATCCTTAGCGTAAATTCATCAATTTGGTTCCACTGTCAGAGTTAAATTAACACTGAGGCCTTTACTATATGTACAGTACCATGAGCAGAGTTTTATCACTTAGTATAAGGTAAGCAATCAATGCAGGCTTTGGTACCTTCCTACTGTTGTGTGGTCCTGGCCCCAGTTAAAAGCTTTCACATGCTGTCCGTCTCGCACGGTGATGGAATTGGTGTTCACCTCAATACGCTGATCAGTTTTGTAGTGAATAACAATCTCCTGGAGGCCCCCCTGCAGTGATCGTCTGAGCTTCCCGTTCACAGACAATCCTGGGACAGCAGAGGAGATACCAACTCACAACAATGTCTGGGTTACTGCTGTAAGCATGGTTCCCTGACCAAAAGTCTATTACCTGAAGGAATTTTACCCACTTGAGCCCTATATACATTTAGGCCATTTGAAAATAGCCAATCTACAAGCTCACAATGCGTCGCAATTTTTTGAAAAGCCAAAGAAATCTAAAATGACAGAGAGGCGTTCCCGGATTGAATGGGTTAAACATATACTATAAAGGCTATATAGCCAAACAGAACACAGAACGTAAGTGCAGGATAATATACTGCAGTGACCTGTGTCGGGGTCTTGCAGTAAATTCAGATGTTCGGCGCTGACATCATAACATAGCGGGAGGGTCTGGTTCTCAGCTCCTAGCAGAAACCTGTGATGCAAAGGAACTAGAAAGCATATTATAGAGAAAGAGAAAGAGAAAGAAAGAGAGGGACAGAGAGAGAGACAGAGAGTGTTGAGTGCAATGACAAATGAGACAAACACATGCATGCAAACACATACAGTACATGAACCCAAAGTTACCCTGGTTCGATCTACTCCAGGTTTCATGTCGAATTGCCCTTGAAAAGGAACCCCTAACTGTCCTGATGAAGTAGGCCTACAGTTAGGCCCCTCCCGTTTGTATGCGAGAGCTGGCGAAACTTCTGGGAACTCAGATTATGGGAGGCTATGTTTGCATCCACGAAAGATGTGTCTATAGGGCACAGCAGTGACGGACATTTCTGGTTCCACTGAAAAAAAGCCAATGCATTTTCCCCATAGAGATTTCCAAAAATATTTATATAAATTATTTTAAGCCTAGAATCAAGCCATCCAGGGTCCTGGTGAATCATGACCATAAAACATTTTATTCTGTGAAAAAAATGTTTTGAATATTTAACTCATTCAGTGCCACATGATGTCTAAGACGTCATGAAAAAATAAATAATAATAATAATAATAATATATATATTTTTTTTTTAAACATGTTCAGAACCCAAGATGATTTGAAGATTTGCTGCTCCATTCACTCTTTGTTTAACTTCTTACTGAAAAAGGCTGTATCTCGGCTCCTATGCACTTTTTTTTTACAATGAATTTTGGCTGTGGCACTCAGAGCCAAAATTCCATAAATAAGCTGGGCACTGAATGAGTTGTTAATTATATGATATACTATATTTAATAAATACCCTTTGTTTGTTTTTCACATAATCAATCATGTTTTATTATCATGATTCACCAGGACCCTTGATGGCTTGATTATAGGCTTAAAATAATTTATATAAATATTTTGGAAATCTTTATGGAAATAAATGCATTGGCTTTTTCTGAGTGGAACCTGAAAATGGCCGCCACTGCTACTGTATGCCCTATCCCAGAAAACGAATGTAAAACACTTTTTTGTACTGTAAAGCAATATATTTCTATATGTTAAATGCAGACCATTTACAAGCTAGTATATGAATAAAAACTTCTGTTTGCCTTTTAGGCTTCGTAATAAAAAATTGCACAGGGCAGTTATGACAAATAACTTAAATATTCAAAGAAATGACTGACCTATTTAATAATTTTCTAAATAGTAGAAATAGCTGATCTAAGCTACCAACGCGTCACTTCGTGACGCGTTGGTAGCTTCTAGATCAGCTCTTTCTGCTATTTTTGGAAAATGTTTGAACATTTATGAACATTTTTAAACATGGATACAAATCATACGATTATGACGATTATGCAAAAATAAATGTGATTATGTCAAATAATTGCGATTTTAGTGATGCAGAGAAGTGCTTCAGCAAGGCATAGGCTACTTTTACTCTGACAACCTACTAACTAACCATTCCAACCCACACAATGAATACCTGATGGAAATAAGGACTGAATAAAGCCTTGTTTATGTGACAGTCGTTTTTTTTTTAATGTGTGAAGAAACTAAGGACGTTTTTCAAATGTGTTGGTAAAATCTTTGTCTTTCGTATAGGCTAAGCCCTTTTTTTATTTGAAATTTGTGACTTTACGCAAATGGTATTTACAGCACAATACCTTGTGTTGTCGGTGGTACTTTTTGGGGTGAGATAGCAGTTGCTGGAAGAGAAGCGTCATAGTCATCATAGTCCATGCGTAAGAAGGGATACACCCACTGGGGGCCAGAGTGGCCTGCAGAAAACATTATAATGTGAATTCACACGACCGGCATGGTTTACCAGGCTATAGAGAATGTGCTAAAAACCTATTTTCAAAAGTGGTTAATGTATGTTTTAAAATGTAATCATTATATCTGCAAAGTAAGTACAATATTTTCCTCAGAGATGTAGTGGAGTAGAAGTAAAAGTATTGAAAATTTGAAATATTCCAGTAAAGTAAAAGTATCTCAAAATTGTACTTAAGTACAGTACTTTAGTAAATGTGCTTAGTTACTTTACACCACTGCTGAAAACCAAGTAAAAAATCTGTATTAAATTTTTTTAGGGACTTTTCATTAACCACGTCCAACCTGGTGTCCCTATTCTTTGGGCATGTCATTATAGATATCTTTTCAAAATCTTAAAAAATGTATAGCAAAAATAGCAGATCTACATAAGCTCTGCAATGTGTAGTGTAGCGATGTGTAGATTGATTATAATCTTATACAACAGGTTTGAATAACTTTTACTTTACTGGAGTATTTCAAATTGTCTATACTTTTACTTCTACTCCACTACATCTCAAAGGCAAATATTGTACTTTTACTCCAATACAATTATTTTTAAAACTTTAGTTACTAGTTACTTTGTAGATTTGTATTATTATTACAAAACATACATTAACCACTTCAGCCCTATATACATTTCGGCCATTTGAAAATAGCCGATCTACAAGCTCACAATGCGTCTCATAGATCTGCTATTTTCAAAATATTTTTTTATACAGTTTGAAAACTTGAAATGGGACATTCTGTGTAATGAGTACTTTTACTTTTGGTACTTTAAGTATATTTTGATGCCAATACTTTTGTACTTTTACTCAAGTAAATTCTGAATACCAGACTTTTACTTGTAACAGTGTATTTCTACTTTGCAGTATTGCTACTAGTAAGTAAAATATTTGTGTACTTTTTCCACCACTGGGTACAGGGGAGTTCACACGGGTTGAGAATCCCCCTCCACCTGCACCTCCACCTCCACCTCCACCTCCACCTCCACCTCCACCTCCACCTCCACCTCCACCTCCACCTCCGTATCCACGAGATTGTTTGCCACCAGAAGC
Source organism: Gymnoscopelus braueri (assembly GCF_963280865.1). Classification (NCBI taxonomy): domain Eukaryota; kingdom Metazoa; phylum Chordata; class Actinopteri; order Myctophiformes; family Myctophidae; genus Gymnoscopelus; species Gymnoscopelus braueri. Next base: position 12,275,594 of record NC_137612.1, on the reverse strand, counting down.
ACCACCAACTCCGTATACACGAGATTGTGTGCCACCAGAATAACTTCTAGAAGCAGCACCACCAACTCCGTATCCACGAGATTGTGTGCCACCAGAAGCACCACCAACTATACGAGAGTGTGGACCACCGGAAGCATGGCCACGGCCTAACCCAGCCCTTCCTGATGACATCGGTTTCTCTCCTTCTTTGGGTTTATGGAGAACCTCTGTGTTCTCCCCTGGTGGCTTCGTGACCACCATGGACGTATGTGGCGTCACAAAACCGTATTTCAGAGACAGCTCCAGGGCCTCTTTCTTCACGTTCTCCTTCTCAGCATCAGCTAACTGCAGCCTATAATCGACACATGATGTCACACAAGTCGCACACGTGTTGTGAAGTTGTTGATGATGAGTGAATTATATATTACACACAGTAAAACTCCAGAATGTGCCACGCATAGGTTAAATAGACAGCATATTCACTCTTTGTCCAGGAGCTGTTTCACCGTGAGGTAGGCCCAGACCCTCTGGAGGTTGTGGTCAGAAAAGTTTCCAGTGGATTCCGGCCTGCTATCTTTCTCAGACTCGTACTCCACCTTTTTCACGTTTACCTAGGATCATCAAAATCAGGGGTGCATGGGCAACTTTGATGATGGAGAGAGCCACAATATTTCTACACTCACTCCAGGGCAGAAACCTCTTTTAACTAACCTATTTTATTTTTTTTCGTAAATTAATGCCGTACTTCGTCATTCTACTGTAGTATGCCACACAAAAGTAGCAAAAATAGCTGATCTACAAGCTCAAAACGCGTCGCATTGCGACACGTTTTGAGCATGTAAATCTGCTATTTTTGCTATTTTGGAATTGGAATCCTGAATTTTTTTGGGGTATTTTTTAATTGGAATACTGAAAAGTAACATTTTTATTTAATTTCAAATGCATTTAGTTAAGTTAACTTTGAACTTAAAGTTAACTTAAATACAAATACATTGGACATAAAAAAGTCATTAAACTAATAATATACAGTAGACTGAAGTAATTAAAGCGGGTCATGATTGCATGTTTGGAATTGGAACAGCTGAAATCAATTTATCAGTATTCCGATATTAACCTGCGGGCCGCATTAAGTGAAGGTAGGGGCCGCATGTGGACCTCGGGCTGACAATTGCCCATGTATGATCAAAATGTATCCTTGTGTCAGAACAGTCACTGTCAAGAAGGACTTGTTCATGCAAGCATGTTGCAAAAAGTTTCCTGTCTGTGGTTCATCGTCATTTACTTCTCCCTGTCAGTGTGGGCAAAGTGAGCAGCTTTCCTTACCGAAAGGGCAACAACCCGTGGAGCAAACGTGTCGATGTTGTTGTCTGTGATCTGACCGGCCACCACAATCTCAGAGCCGTTGTAATACTGGGTGAAGTTGGTCTTGGTTAGATTAGTCCCACCAACATAGATCATTATCACATCTGTCAACAAGGGATTGGCAACCTCTTCATAGAAACCCTGGTGAAATAAACAATACAATACACTCAATTCAGATAATCCTCTTTTTCATATACAGTACAGATATTTCTCTTTGGAATTTCCCTTCCATTGGACATTAAAAATAACATTGATTTGCAAGCTTTTAAATCTCAACTGAAATAATCAATTAACCATTGTGCCATTGTGTTAGGGTAATTTTTGACCCATTTTCAAGTTTAATTAGGTAAAAAGTACCCTTTACATTTCTTTATTGGAACAAGGCTTCACGATATCCTCAGAAACAGCTATTTTAACGCAACAAATTTAATTACCACCATTTTAGTTAGGGAAAAAAAGTGACATCTGTGGTGTTAAAGGTCAAATTTGACCCAGCCGAGAAGCGTGGCTCAATTCCCCCCAAATTGTCAATATTCAATGTTTTAATGTTTGAGAGTGAGAAAAACTTTAGCATTTGCTATTAGGAGTAAAATGAAGTGTGGGTTTATGAAAAATAAATGACTTTTTACCGTCTATGGCATATGGGTCAATTTTGACCCTTAACACCACAAGTGTCACTATTTTTAATAATAATGTGTAATGTGTAATAATATTAACAACTTTTAAAGTTATAAGTGTATGCATGTTTCTAACACAATGCAAACTGTCTGATAATTAACTAAAAGCTGTAACTGATTTCATAAACGTATTTTTGTGATTGGTCTGTTTTATTGTTGTACACCTACCCAGGGACTGCAGATGAAAATGTCCTCTTAGCTATATCTGGTACAATGCACTGTATAACATTTTCATTGCTGAAATGTATGTCACAAATTCTATATTGTCCCTGTCAATTAAGAATAAACAAAAATATTATAGTTTGTTGTTTTCTTAACATAGAGTCTTTTATCTTTAAAATTTTTATCCCACGATTTTTGAAACCCATTTTTTTCACCCGGTGCCAATTTCCTAAGTGATCCTGGGCGCTACACCAGCCCTACACCAGCGCTACACCAGTCCCCCACAGCCTAGGGAGGCCAGGGCCGAGCTCATGCTTCCTTCAATGCATGAGAGCCAACTGACCTTCTTGTCACCTGACAGGGGGGAGTTTCCCCGGTAGGACGTAGCGCGTGGAAGGAACACGTTATTCCAACCAGTTCCCTTCCCCTCCATCAGGCGCCCCGGCTGTCATGGGGGAGGCGGTATAGCGACCAGGATTACTACATGTTTTTGTGAGGGTACTAACTACCCTAGGAGACACGGGGAGAACATGCAAACTCCACACAGAGTAGGCCCTTTCGCCAACCCCACCTAGGGTATGGGCGCTGATGACGCGGAGGAGAAGACACGCCCCCAGTGCCCACAGCGTCCCCGACGGGAGTCGAACCCAGGACCTTCTAGCTGTGAGGCGACAGCGCTACCGACTGTCGTGCCCCCAAACTCTTAACGTACAGTCTTGATGCTGCTGCTGACATTTTGCTACTGGAAATTACATTAGAAATTACATAATCAACTAAATACAGAACAGAACAGAACAGAAGTGTTGTCTACTGTAATAATTCTACACCAAACACCATAAACTGGAAGGAAATGAAATATCTCTTAACCTGCAGCTGCAAGTCAGCATCTGAATCCTCGTAAATCCGCCGTGCCACACCGTTGTTCTCCAGCGCCATCTTCTCCAGAAACTCAAAATCGACATCATATCCAAATCCAAGACAGTAGAGCGGGTATTTCTCATTTATGGCCTTTCTTACATTTGCCTGAATCTTTACACGATCTATCACCCCTGTAATAAAAACCAACATTATTGGTTGGATACGTGCAACGTATCGTATGCGCAGTGTGGTGCCTTAAAGGGATATTTCACTTTCCCCCCCAAAAAAAATTCATTTTATCATCTACTCAGGCTTTTGTGAGCACCCCGGACAGTTTTTAAGTTGCTTGATTCACTATTTAGACATTTGATATTCATTTTATCAGACACGCCCCTTCCTATACAAACCCATTGTAATGGCTAATGGGTTTGTATAGGAAGGGGGCGTGTCTGGGGGGCTCACAATAGCCTGAGTAGACGATAAAATGACCCAAATCATTTTTGAAGTGAAATATCCCTTTAATTTGTAAAGGATAATGAACATGATAAAAATGTAAAACATTATATTTTACATAACATTTGACCTGAGGTTGGATCACCATCAGTGAGAAGTATGAGAAGAGATGCAGAGCCTTCTCTGGGCTGTCGCTTCAGCATTTCTGCACCTTCTAAAACGGCAGCATTGATATCTGTCGCTGAAATGAGAAGAAAAACACATTTCATTGCCATTCTGATTCTGACATCATTTCACAAGCTCTGACAGCCTATAGAAGTGTATAGATCAGGACCGTATACCTCCTGCGTCTCGGATGCGCCGTACAAACTCTTTGGCAGCTGCCAGGTTTTCACTGTTGGCCTGGGAGAGTTCTCTTTTCCAGGGGGAAACACTGCTGTCAAAAGTGATCAAACCAAAGTAATCGTCTTCCGCCAGGTCTCCCAAGATGTGTAGAAGAGCAAGACGGGTCTGAGCAAATTGATCATTTGTAAATTAGAACTTCATTAATTTTGTGTATGGCAACATTCAGAGGTGGACGAAGTACTCAACCCTAGTACTTGAGTAAGAGTACAGATACTCCTGGTCAAATTTACTCCACTACAAGTAAAAGTAGCTCAGTCAAAATGTTCCTCAAGTAAGACTAAAAACGTAATTGCTTTTAAATATACTTAAGTATTCAAAAGTACATGATTTTTAAAAGTACAAATAAAAGTAAAGGTAAAAGTAGAAGTAAATGTCTTAATTTTTATATCAATGAATTGCTGAAATGTTTTCACAATGAATTTATAGGACCTTGTAACTCTTGTTTCAGAGAAGTAACTCTCTGAAACCACCTGCACTGCACACACTCTGATGTGCTTGCTTGTAGAACCACTAGGTTATACAAAGCCTTTGCAGAAACACCTATAAAAACATAGAAATGACTGAGGAACGGGGAACCAGAACAAAAAAACAAACAAACTAAGTAAAATATTTGTCTTGGAAATGTACTCGACAAAGAAAGAAAGAAATCTACAGTACAGATCCTCAGAATCTGTACTTAAGTACAGTACTCAAGTACATTTACTCCTTTACTGTCCACCACTGGCAACATTTCATTGATCTCGAGTGAGTGCGAGTAAACAACAGTATGCTCTTGAAATGTAGCCAAAGACTACAAACACTGCACCATACCTGAAGCATTTTCTTGCCATGCATGGAGCCACTTCGATCGATGATGAAGACAACATTCTTTGGTATGCTGGGGAGACCACCTGGGGCAAAGTGATGGACAAAATACCCACCAGACACCTGTATGGGAAGAAGAGTACAGTCAGTACAGGATACTGGAAACATTAGAGCTCTTTAGTGAAAACAAAACACATTTTCAATTTGGGATATCAGGATAGACAACTCATACAGAATACCGGATAAGCAAGTGAAATTGGAAACAAAAAGTGAACAGACAAAATTTGAACTGGACCTCTATAAAATTGAAGCTGATGAGTTATCTCTCTTGATTGAAGAAACACGCTATACTAGAGTTTATAGCAATGAGTTGTATTGGAATATAGAGCTATTTAACACTTATTTTAATAAAATAATAATAAGTGAAAATCACTCACAGCTATGCCTACAGATTTAGTTAAACACTCACAAATTACTACACATTATCTACTGGAAACCAGATTCAAATCGAGGAAACATAGTGCAGCTTTAAGATTACATACCTTGATGTCTCCCAGTGAGGCGTCCCTGTTGACATCATAAGCAACAACCAGATCTCCATTCATTCCCTGCTCTCCACAGCAATTGATCTGCTGTTGCTCAGTAGGGTAAAAATGCACCCAAGCCTAGGAACAGGATACATCACTCATTAAGGGTTTTTCCTGTATGTACAGTATATATTTATCATGCACAAATAAATAGTTTAGATTGACTATAGACATATTTAATATATACCCTTTACATTTTTTGTATCAAATGAGATTTGTACTGGGCAGTGCTTAGGACTATGAATTGAATACCAAGGACCTCAATGGAAACAAGACCGCAAGGACTTTTTTGTATAGCCCTTTTAGTAATGTAACTGTGCTGTTTAAAATGTTTTGCCTAATAGAATATACAATCAATCAAAAAAGTGCGCTTCAGAAGAAGCTGATTCTAAAAACACGTTCAAACTCCCACCTAAGTTTTCTGAAGAAAATAAAAATGGAAAAAAATGATGTTGCTATTAATATATCGTCTCTGTCGGATGTCCAAAACTGTTAATTTTCAGGATTCTAATTAAAAAATAGCTAAAATAGCATATCTACAAGCTCAAAACGTGACGCTTCGCGCCACGTTTCGAGCTTGCAGATCTGCTATTATTGATACTTTTGTGTGCCGCTGCCCGACAGCGATCGATTTACAGCAACAACTAAAATAAAACGGAGGCGTTCCCAGCTTGAAAGGTATAACAACGTCAAGGTGTAACAGGTCTAAATTGGGTTAAAGGTCAAATTTTACAGTACCACTTCCTGTGATAAGTAACGTAAATTACTTTTGCGTTACATTCACAAAACACCCTCAAATGAAGTGCAATATGACACGGTTAATATTAAATAGAAGAGGATTCATGGGAATAGAAAAGAATGGCAAAATAATATTGATATTACATTTCAATGTCATCAAGAAACACAAACAACTCAGAGGCTGCAGCACTCTACTTAGTGCAGAGTAAATATTTAGAAATATCTAATAAAAGAGTACATACTGCACTGCACAGTAACGTTACCTGATTGTGAGCGTGTGTTTTTGTAATGGCATTGGCTAGAGCATTGGTACTTAGCCCGCCTTTAACCTGGACAAAGGTAATGCCCGGCTTCTCATTGATGTATACGTCCATCTGGCATTGAAAACAAAACATACATGTTGAGTTATAGAACCAAGGACAAACAGTATTTTCACAATGGTGACTACATTTGTATTACTGACTCCTACTGAATCAGTCAGATTCACCTTGAAGTCTTTGACAGGCTGCATGGGTCGGGCGTGGATCTGCAGCTCATATTTGCCCAGTGTGCGTTTCAGAAGCTCCTCGTATGTGAGTTCAAAGGTCACCTTTTGGAGAGCGGCCACAGTCACAGAGGTCTTAAACTCCTCGAGTGTTCTCCCCACGGAACTGTACCGGAAAGACACATCTCGTTTTTATATTTTTAAAATATGAATGAATTTCACAGCTCACAGAAAAGGCTCAGCTCCATCATTTACCTGACCACACCAGCACTTTCGCCCCGGGACACAGCCTCGGTGTACTGCTGTTGTGCTTGCTCCTTAGCTTTCACAACACCGTCATACATCTGGCCTTCAATACGCCTGAGAAAGATCAACAGTGAAAGAGCTGAAGCCTCGTTGTACTTTGTCATTAAAATGGGGATCAATGTGCTTTGCCGTTTGCACATTACGTCTAGAGGTTACTTTATTGTACAACAGCATCGCTCACTGGAATTATCTAATTTCCAGTTTAGAAATTTGGAGTGTTCAATTTCAGTTATTTCCAATGATGTCAAATTGTCAATTGATTATTAAATAATAATTTGTACGTTTTCATGCATCCTCCGGGGTAAGACCAGTTTCTGATT